>NC_135865.1:32078296-32228296 GCF_031162955.1 Sander vitreus
CCGTCGTGAACTGCATAATGAATAACATCAACTGTAGCCTACAGAAATATGCCGCCAGTTGAGCCGCCTGGCCGTCAAGTGTTTCAACGCATGCGTGATACCAATAGTGTCACGTTTTCTACTACGTATTATATCATATCGGATCGTGCATTACATTACATTACATGTCATTTAGCTGACACTTTTATCCAAAGTGACTTACAATTGCTATATATGCCAGAGGTTGCACGCCTCTGGAGCTACTAGGGGTTAAGTGTCTTGCTCAGGGACACGTTGGTTGATGTATCGCAGTGGGAATCGAACTCTGATCTCCCACACCAAAGGCATGTGTCATATCCACTGTTCCATCACCAGCCATCGTGCAGGCAGCACAGATCGCGTACCGATAGATACTTTACAGACACAACAGACGGAGGGCAACACAAGGGTCAACAGTCGCTCTTACAGTCGCTCTCTTTGGCGAAGACATTCTCCGAGATGTCGGACGGCTCGCTGACTCCGACCGAGTTGATGGCGCGGACTCTCAGGATGTACTCCTTCTCGGGGACGATGCCCTCCTCCACGCGGAACTTCAGCTCCTTCACCGGCCGTGAGTTGACCCTCATCCACTTCTCTGTGCCAGCATCGCACATCTCGATGTGGTAGCCGCTGATGCGGCTGCCGCCGTCTCTCTGCGGCGGCTTCCAGGCGATGGACAGGAAGTCCCGGCTGGCTCCAGTCACGTGCAGCTCCATGGGCGGCGATGGGATGCCTGTAGGAGGACGGACGGACACATTTACACTCTTTCCCCACTTTTCTTACCTTTTTTTGAACAAAATGTTCAGTCAAACTTATTAATTATTATTAATACTAAAAAATAATTAATTATGCAAAGCTGTTTTTTTGAGGAAATAAAAAAAACTATCTCGGCAAGCAAACAGAAAAAATACAACTTGGTATCATGCAAGAGGAATGTCCAGGGAAGAGATTAAGTAAAATAATATACATGTATATACTATATATATTGTATATAGAACCCCCTTCAACCATGTTCTGAGTGTTGGCGTTGCGTTGTTTGTCCACCAGAGGGCGCTCTACTTTACAACCTCCCTGTTGGCAACACTCGTGTTTAACCCTTTAAGTTTCATATCTTAAGTTTGTATTTTTATACATTTTATTTATCAATATATTAAATAACTTTAATATATTATGTTCTGTTGTGACAATAAAACAAAAAAGTTTTCTTTTATACATATTATTGTTATTGAGGACTCATAAATAACTACAAATAACTAATGTTATGGAAATCTGTTCATGTTTTTTTACACGTTTCTGGATTTAAAAAAAAATATATATATATATATATATATCGGCCGATATATCGGACTATGGTATTTTTAAATCACCAAATATTTGTATCGATGTCGGCCTTAAAAATCCTTTATCGGTCGGGCTCTAATATAGACATATGTCTACATACACATACGTATGTATGACATTTTGTACCGCTTGCTGATTGGCCGGACTGACCTGTGGGATCCTCGATGGTGAGGATCTCGGTGGGTTCGCTGGGATGGCCGATGCCGCCCTCGTTCTCGGCGCTGACCTGGAACTGAACCTCCGTCCCCTCGATGACGTCCGTCACGCGGTACTTACAGTCTGGACCCGAAGTCTTCCCGCACTTCACCCAGCGGGTTCCAAGCTTCTCCTTCTTCTCCAGGGAATACCTGGGGAGGGGAGTCACCCAAAGGTCAACACACCTTCATACCGCTGCACGAAGTACCGTTTACTTTCTAACACAAGTCTTTAAACATGCAGGATTGTGATAATAAATAAATATTAACATCATTGTTTTCAGAACTAAAATCCTACCTGAGGAATAACGGAAACGGTGCGTAAAGTGCAACAATAAAAGCCAGGACTAAAGATACTTTATCTGTGAAATTACCTCCGCCAAAAGAGCTCATGTTTTCAGTTCAGTTTGTCTGTCTGTCAGCAGTTTTACAGGAACAATGACTGGCCTGATTGTTATGAAAGTTGGTGAAAGTGCCAAGAAAGAACTCCTTAAACTCTGAAGTCAATCCCATATAGAGGTGCGTTGTTTGAAGGTTGCGAGAACGGAAGAGGAAGGTGCACCACACAGAGACCCCGACCTTGGTGTGTGTGTGTGTGTGTGTGTGTGTGTGTGTGTGTGTGTGTGTGTGTGTGTGTGTGTGTGTGTAAGACACCAGTTTCTGCCTAAGAAACAAGAAGACACTCCACTGTGAGGATAGGATAAAAGCTTGAGGGAGAGAACAGATCAGGGCTCATTTTCAGACGAGGTCTTGGTGGACCAGCTCTGACTTGATGTCTGTTGCTAGAGAAACTTAGACTCTGTTTGTGAATCCACAGCTGTGTTGTAACTCTTATGCTGGACTCAGTAAACTTTGCTTAACTGAACTCTTCGTCTCAGATTGATCCTTGTGTTCTGGTAAACATTAAGTACGATTAAAGAAGGCGTGGGAATTAATGAATTAGAGTCAGATGTGGCCCAAAATATGTCTGAAATATAGGACGCACTACAAATGTGAAATAAAATGAATTATAGAAGACTAAAAAACACTGCAACTTTGGTACAAAGCTCCAAATGAATCCGTCAGCAGAGCGTCACGGTCTAGGACTGTGAATGAATGTCCCAAAACTATAATACATTTTTAAATCTCTTGCCAATAAAGATTCAGATGAAAAAACAGAGAAACCTACTTGAGGATGGGTCTTCCGCCGTCGTTTTTGGGCGCCTCCCACTGCAGGTCCACGTATGTCTTGGTCACGGCGTTGACGGTGAGAGCGTACGGCGGCCCGGGAGATGCTGCAACACAAACAAGTGTTAATATACTGTATGCAGGGTTCATACGCATTTTAACCAACACTTTTCCATTACTTTTTGGCAAATGAACTATTAAAATGAATGACAATGTATGTGGTTCATATTGGGATTGGTAATATCGCTCCCAGAATAGAACGGTGAGGTTAGGACGATGTTTAGGACGATGTTTATGTTTCCAAAACCTTTCCAGGCCTGGAATTTGCATTTTTTAAATTCCATAACTTTTCCAGTTTTTTTCAAAACATATGAACCCTGTGTATGATTAACAGTGAGTGTCCCAATCTCTGTGCGACTTTACACTGCCCTCCAACTTACTGAAAGTGTCTCTGGCCATCACGCTGTCCTCCAGCTCGCAGAAGGGCCCGAGGCCGACGGCGTTCTCAGCGGCGACGCGGAACACGTAGAGCGATCCCTCGTTGAGTGGCGTCACCGTGTACTTCAGCTCCTTGACCGTGGTGTCTACCGCCTGCCAGCCTTTACGCCGGGCATCGCGCTTCTCCACCACGTAGTTGGTGATGCGCGAGCCACCGTCGCGCTCCGGGGCCGTCCACTTCATGTCGGCGCTGTTCCGGCAGATGCTGACCACGTTCAGCCAGCGGGGGGCTGACGGGGGGTCTGAGGAGAAACAGAGAGGCGTTAATGTCGGCTCTCAAAGACTGACCGTCATTCGATGGACGTGTCAGTTAGTGAGGGAAAGATTCAAGATTCAAGATTCAAAATCCTTTATTAATCCCACAATGGGGAAATTCACACTGTTGCAGCAGCAAGGGATAAGAGGAAAGTAGAGGACACACGTTAACACACAACAATAATAACTATTAAATAGAGTAAATATGAAAATAGTCAAATGTATTTACAGAAACACATAGGGTTGGGCATCGTTTGGATTTTAACGATTCTGATTCCGATTCTTTGAGGGGTTGAAACGGGTCTCATGCTTATTTCACAAATAAGAGAAAAGTTTTATTTTGATTCAATGGTGGGTTGCAGTTTTACCGGGCTTTTTCAACGTAAAATAAAGCCCCACTAGAGCGCTCCATGGCTGCAACACAACAAGCGCCTGGCCGCTCCGGACACCAAAACGATTCCAAGTAGGAATCGTTTCTCGATGCCCAATCCTAGAAACAGATCACATCAACACGCTGAAATCCAACAGAAAAGTTTAAAATAAGGGTTTGGAAATAAACGACTCGGCATGGTATCACCATATTTTACGTGGCAATACTGTATCCAAGTAGGGCTGCAACTATAAAGATTATCTTCTGGATGCATGGATTAGTTTAGATGTTTGGTCTCAAACATGTCAGAAAAACAAAAAGGTAACGGAAAAAAACTGAAACAAATGACAAAAACATTTATTTAAAAAAAAAAGACAAAATGTCAAAGGAGTAAAGAAAACCGTTTGAGGAAAAAAAGCAACATACATTAACAAAAGAAGTCGAGAAAAAAAACGACAAACGTCAAAAGAAATGTCGGGAAAATACGTAAAAGAAAAGCTACAAAAACGTTGAAACACAAACGTTGACAGTTTTTCCAAAAAGTGACAAAAAATTCAAAAAAACTTTGACAAAACGTCCAAAAAAGCTACAAAAACGTTGACATTTTTTTATTAAAAACGTCAAAAAAAGTGACAAAAACAGTAAAAAAAAATTACTCATCATATAGTGAGAACGGTCCTACATTACAGCAACCATTTGTGTCTGTTCTGAAGCGTCTTTTTAGAGCGAGACAAACATGTTAAACATAATATATAAGAATAAAAATAAACAGTAAATACATGGCTGCTCTATAGCAACAGTTTGATGTGTCTGTTCTACATTAGTCGGTTTAAAGTTGTTTTTTTTGCAGTTTTTGTCAGTTACAAGGCTGTTGTTTAGTAAATCTATCGCTGACAGCGCTGTACTGTTCCTCTTTATAGAGACTTTTTTTTCTACCAAAATGATTAGCGCTGGTCAGGGGGTACTTGGCTTAAAGAAACTATTCAAAAGGGGAACATTATTGAAAAAAGTTTGAGAACCACTGGCTTAGGAAGCTAGTTTACCTGTTGGGCCACAGGACTAAAGAAAATGACAACATCCAAACTAACAGCCAGTCCGACCGGCGGGGACATGTTGCTGTTCCTAACTCTAGATTTGGTTTAAAGGTCCCATGGCATGAAATTTCCCTTTATGAGGTTTTTTAACATTAATATGAGTCCCCCCAGCCTGCCTATGGTCCCCCAGTGGCTAGAAATGGTGATAGGTGTAAACCGAGCCCTGGGTATCCTGCTCTGCCTTTGAGAAAATGAAAGCTCAGATGGGCCGATCTGGAATCTTCCCTTTATGATGTCATAAGGGGAAAGGTTACCTCCCCTTTCTCTGCTTTGCTCGCCCAGAGCATTTGCCCCCCCATGAGAGAGAGAGAGACATCATGGCTTTCAAACGAGTAAAGTGGCAGCTGGTCAAGGCCACACCCCCACCTATAAGGTCTATATAAAAGAGTCTTCAGATACAGTATTAGGGGACCACTAAGGTCTATATAAAGAGACTTCAGATACAGTATTAGGGACCACTAAGGTCTATATAAAGAGACTTCAGATACAGTATTAGGGGACCACTAAGGTCTATATAAAGAGACTTCAGATACAGTATTAGGGGACCACTAAGGTCTATATAAAAGAGTCTTCAGATACAGTATTAGGGGACCACTAAGGTCTATATAAAGAGACTTCAGATACAGTATTAGGGGACCACTAAGGCCTATATAAAGAGACTTCAGATACAGTATTAGGGGACCACTAAGGTCTATATAAAGAGACTTCAGATACAGTATTAGGGACCACTAAGGTCTATATAAAGAGACTTCAGATACAGTATTAGGGGACCACTAAGGTCTATATAAAGAGACTTCAGATACAGTATTAGGGGACCACTAAGGCCTATATAAAAACATCCAAAGAGCACCATGTCATGGGACCTTTAAGCACAATATGAAGTATCACTGAGTCTTTCTTACTGAGTCTCTCTTTGCAGAGCACAGGTTCGCTGGGCTCGCTGGGGTCGCTCTCTCCGGCCACGTTGACAGCTCGCACCCTGAACGAGTACTCCTGCTTCTCCATCAGGCCCTTCAGGAAGTGCTCCAGGTTGGTGATGTCCTCCGCCACGCGGATCCAGTCCGTCGTGCCGCTCTTCAGCATCTCAATGACGTAGCTGTCGATCTTCGCTCCGCCATCGTGCTCCGGTTTGGTCCACACCAGGAAGCACGAAGTCTTCGCCACGTCCTTCACCGTGGGTTTACCGGGAGGCCAGGGAGGATCTGGAAGAGTTGGACAGCCATGGCTTTTAAATGCTCACAAAAGGGTTTTATTTATTCAAACACAACTACACTGCGTTTCCCCCTCTCATTCCCCCTGCTCTGGTGTTTCCCCCTCTCATTCCCCCTGCTCTGGTGTTTCCCCCTCTCATTCCCCCTGCTCTGGTGTTTCCCCCTCTCATTCCCCCTGCTCTGGTGTTCCCCCTCTCATTCCCCCTGCTCTGGTGTTTCCCCCTCTCATTCCCCCTGCTCTGGTGTTTCCCCCCTCTCATTCCCCCTGCTCTGGTGTTTCCCCCTCTCATTCCCCCTGCTCTGGTGTTTCCCCCTCTCATTCCCCCTGCTCTGGTGTTTCCCCCTCTCATTCCCCCTGCTCTGGTGTTTCCCCCTCTCATTCCCCCTGCTCTGGTGTTTCCCCCTCTCATTCCTCCTGCTCTGGTGTTTCCCCCTCTCATTCCCCCTGCCCTGGCGTTTTGCCCTCTCATTCCCCCTGCTCTGGCGTTTTGGTTTAAAAAGGAATATCGCCAATATGACAGTAAACTTTTAAGTGAATTGAAGGTAGATGTTTTTGTACCGATAGGGTCTTTGACGAGGATCTGGTCTGTCTCCTTGCTGGGTTTTCCAGTTCCTGCCAGATTCTCTGCCAGGACTCTGAACTTGTACTTCTTCCTGGTGGGAAGACCTTTGACCCTGCGGTGGGAAACACATCACATCAACACGCTGAAATCCAACAGAGAAGGTTAAAATAAGGGTCGGGAAATAAACGACTCGGCATGGTTTCACCATATTTTACGTGTTAATACTGTATCGATGCATTGACGCTGAAGTAGGGCTGCAACTATAAAGATTATCTTCACGGTGGATTATTGTCTTATTATTGAGCATTGATTAGTTTAGTTGTTTGGTCTCAAACATGTCAGAAAAACAAAAAGGTAACGGAAAAAAGCAGGAAAAAAACGACAAAACGTCAAAGGAGCGAAGAAAACCGTTCGAGGAAAAAAAACGACATACATTAAAAGAAATGTCGGGGAAAAAGGTAAAAAAAATTGACAAAAACGTTAAAACAATGTCAAAAAAACAATTTTGAAAAAAAAAACTGTCAAAAAAGTGACAAAAACATAGTAAAACTAAAGCTACAAAAATGTCAAAAAAAGCAACATAACGCAATAGTTTAGCTAATTTTAGACATATAAGACACCAGTTACAGATAGCTGCAGCTAAACTGTTTTTCAGTCCCTCCAGAAAAACATCGAAAAGCTACAAACTCCGCGATGAAGCCACGATGAGTTCCCGCAATTTCATCGCATAAAATTGCATAAATATCCCGCATATTCCATCGCATGTTTTAAGAAAACGTGCCGCATAATCAAGGATTTTTTCCCGCAACAATCACAAAAAACTCTGCATTTTTCTGGAAGGACTAGTTTTTGCATTCAATGATCTTCTCACATTCATCTAACTGTTCTACAAGCTGGTCCCAGGCAGGTGGGACTACGCTAAAACCCTTATGTACCCTTTACGAACGAGTTGTCAAAGTTCTTGACAAAAAACCAAGAAACTACCATCACTGCACCATCATAAAAAAACACAACCTATTAACCTTTGACAGTTTTTTCTGTTTTGCAGACATGTGCCTGATGTATAAATTGACCCATGATCTTGCACCACCACCTCTCAAGCAATGTGTGTCATTTTGCAGAGATAATGTAAGGGTCTCCAGAGCTTCTGTAAGAGGTGACTGTCACACTCAATTTAGGAAGACCACATTTGGTCAATCAGCTTTTTCATTTACAGCAGTAGAAAAGTGGAGCTTAATTCCACTTCACATTAGAGATTGTGCAAGTCTCAGCAGTTTTAAAATGTCCTTAAAGACTTGGCTGAAGGCGAATGAACTATGTGATCATTGATCTTTCTATAACATGGAATATATACTGGTTTATATGTGATGTAATGCTTGTTATATGTTGTTAAGTTTCTGTTTTGATAGTATTGTCTGTATTGTCTATATTGTCATTTTATCTCCCTTGCCCAGGGACCACAGATGTAAATTAGCTGTATAGCTAACTCTGGTACAGGGCCTGAACTGTGCTGAACTGTGTTTCTATGAGTGTTCATGGTCAAGCGGGTCAGATGTCCGACCCAAAAGACGGCTCTCTCCAGCTGAAGGCAGTATCTCCGTGTTTAAGTTGATGGACTCACCTGTAGTTGGTGTCTTTGATGGGCAGCTTGTTGCACCTCATCCACTTGTCGTGGTCCGGTTCGTATCTCTCCACCCAGTAGCCCGTAATGGGGCTTCCGCCGTCCTCGTCGGGCTCGTACCACGCCAGGCTCACCGAGTCCTTGGCGATGTCCGAGGCCTCCAGCTTATACGGAGCGCCGGGAGTGTCTGAGGACCAGAGGGGGTGGGGGTTAGTCCGCGAAGCAGATCTGGGTCTGAGTGTTTCGTTCAGTGGTATCAGTATAATATCGAGACAGTTTCATAATAGGTCAAATTCAGTGTTTTGGTACAGTTGGTTTTCACACCTGATGTGAACTGTACGGGAGTAACGTGACACATGAACTGTACTAATCAAAACAAACTGGACTTTGGGGTCAAATGGGGCTTTGATGTACAATTCAGTTCAGTTCAATTTATTTCCAAAAGTTAAAAGACAAGTCCAATCTTAAGACATAATGCAAATATGTGAAATGGGACACCCTGGTAAGCTGTGTAAACGGGCCCAAGATGTAAAAGCCCCCTTACTGCATTATATTTTTATATATAAAACTGTCACCTGTCTTCTGAATTTTGTGTTTTGCTTTACATAAATAAAGACGACCGCTAACGTTAGACCCAGCAGCAGTGGGTCAGCTAACGCCCGCTATTCAGCTCATTCTCTGTAACCGTTACAACATAAAAGCACGGCGGAACCAGCAAGGCAGCCAGCCGCTGTTAGTTGGCTAACGTTAGCTTGCTATCTCCGCCTTAGCGTTACCCCCTCGCCACATCGTTCACAGAAAACAAACCGAATAAAGCTGTCACCTGTGGTGATACCAGTGTGCTTTGTGTGGATGAAGCATGAAGTTAATTTGACTCATTTAGCGACCGGCTCTCCGCCTCGTAACATTACTGCAAAACCTCAGCTCCACGACTCACCGGAAGTCGGCATATTACCGGAAGTTTATACGTTACCATGGCAATGGTACACATAAAAACGGCTGCTGCTCTGACCATTCTGCAACGTTGATTTGAATGGAAATGGCCTTTCTTTTCATTTTATTTCTATGCTCCAGACTAGCTGCTTAATATGTGTCCCACCCCACAAAGACCCATTCTGAGCCTAGGATCAGACCTTTAGGGGGGCTCAGCCCCTAATGGAAATGTGACACGGATACAGTGCCTTGCAAAAGTGTTAACCCAGTGTTAGCTACTGAACAACGTCAGCCAACGTTTTTTGACACTATGATGGAACTAAACCTGACACTTTATAAGTCTCCGTAATAACGGAGCATTCAGCAATTGTACTTGCTTACGTTTCAATTTGGGTTCTAATCTGCACCATGAAATGACCAACGTCTTCTCTGGGGACGTTAAACTTCACAACCGTCTCCTGCTCTCCCTCTGACAGATCAGATAGAGACTCAGCCAAAGGCGGGAGTCTGGCACAACCTCCTCTGATTGGCCAACACTACATTTCTGTTAACCCTTTCCTTGACGGGGTTACAGGTGCATAGCCTCGGCTATAGATACACAGGATATCAAACCTCTTTCAAGCCCTTCGAACCTGTAATTATTTGTCCTCTGTCACTAAAGGCCGTTACAGACCAACAGCCGACTGTCAGCAGAAAAGTCAGTGGGGCTGAGACGAGACGTAATACGTCTCCATAACAGCAGGCGGCGCTCATCTGGATTGTCGCCCAAAAAATTAAAACCAGCAGCTGTTTGGACGAACGTGTCACGTGGGTCTGGCTGCTCCCCGACCATCATGGCGTCTCGTTCAGAATCCAATCTCATATTGTCCTAAAATAGTTCACCGTAACGTGTTTCTGGAAACATGTGAAGAGAGAAACAGGCCGTGCAGCTGCTGAATCTGTCTTCATTTCAGATCAACAAAGGTCAGTTTAACAGATTTTCGTCAGATTTTAGTCACGCTCATCCCGCTCGCCGTTTCCACGTGAGTCCCGACTGTCCTGTCTCTGACTGAGCATGTCAGGTCGGCCCAAATGAAGCCGACAGCTCCTCCAACGGACGACGGCACGAACACACCGACCAGACTGGAGTCACTGACCTCGCCAGACTGTCAGACGGACGATTATCGGCTTGGTGTGTAACTGCTTTTACAGACAAGTTCGCAAACTGTAAATTAAAGCACTAAAATTGATTAAAATTTTTTTTTAGGGGGGCTGAGTTGAATTTTAGGGGGGCTTGAGCCGCCCTAAAAAGCAGGGTTCATACGCATTTTAACCAATACTTTTTCATGACTTTTCCATGATTTTTGGCAAATTTCCATGACTATATATTCCTGAAAATGTCAGTCGACATTACACAATAAGAATAAACATCTGTGTTAAAGTTTCCCCTCAGAGGTTTAACAATAATATGAATGATAATGTATGTGGTTCATAGTGGGAGTCGTAATATCGCTCCCCGAATATAACGGTGAGGTTAGGACGACGTGAAATACATTTATTAATCACATATTATTATGCTGTGTTCCTGAAAAAGGGTCTAAAATTGCCCATGGTCAGACCTACCGAAGGGGTATCTGGCGATGATGGACGGGTGATCGGCTGGTGGGCCGACACCAAACTGGTTCTCAGCGAAGACTCGGAAGATGTACTCCTTGAACTTGACCAGGCCCACAGCTTTGTAGGTGGTCTGCTTGACCGTGGAGGACAGCCGGTGCCAGATCTCGCTGTCGGCAGCACGGCGCTCCACGATGTAGTTGGTGACTTTGGAGCCGCCGTCGTCGCGCGGAGGGTTCCACGCCAGGAAGCACGTCTCGTTGGTGATCTCGGAGATATCGAAGGCGGCCGGAGCGCCGGGCTTATCTGTGGGAGGAAACGGTCACATTAAAGGACAATTCCAGCGTAAAATGAACCTAGGGGTTAATAACAGAGCTCCAGTTTTCCACTCGCAGATCAGTTTGGCATCTTGAGACAGAGAAAATTTGGAACCGTTCGCCAAACGACCGACCAATCAGTATTGGTTTTGAGGCGGGTTTAGGTGTGACGCAACGATAACCAACTGTTGAGATGATCTCTCATCGCTCTCATCGCTATGAGTTTTATCCAAATTAGAAAGTATTCCTTCATTGAAAGAAGAGCAAAAAACGGCAGTGGAGGCTTTTCTTGCAGGAAAAGATATCTTTGCTCTTCTCCCGACTGGTTTCGGCAAGAGCTAGATATATCGTTGATCTGATTGGTTGATTTGGCCCGTCTATCACCAACATAGGTGGTGATAGAGCTTGTTTCAAGCTACAAACACATTCAATTAGCATGAAAACATGTCCCAGAGAGAGACAGAGTGGCTACACATCTGTTATTAACCCCTAGGTTCGTTTTGCGCCGG
Source organism: Sander vitreus (assembly GCF_031162955.1). Taxonomy (NCBI): domain Eukaryota; kingdom Metazoa; phylum Chordata; class Actinopteri; order Perciformes; family Percidae; genus Sander; species Sander vitreus. The sequence goes on from NC_135865.1 coordinate 32,089,981, forward strand.
AATTGTCCTTTAAATACCCAGAAAATAAGAAAGTGAAAAACAGAAAAAAAGAAAAAATGGTTCATACCGAGTATGTTGACGTCTACGGTGGCGGTGGCACGGCCGCTGCTGTTGGTGGCCTCGATGATGTAGGTGCAGCTGTCGTCTCGGCGCGTCTTGGCGATAGTAACGGTGGAGTGTCCGGGCTTGGTGTCGATGGACACCCTGTCGTCTGCCTTCAGCACCAGGTCGGCCTTGGTCCATTTGACCCGCGGCTCGGGCTTCCCCGTCACCTCAGCCGGGAGCTCGATCTTACTGCCGGCCTTGGCGGTCAGACCGGCCAGCAGCTTGGCGTCCAGCTGGATCTCCGGAGCCTCTGCACCGACAGAAAAGACGGGGGAACAGTCAGAGGGTTGCAGCTTAGAGGATAAACATGAGGAGGGTTTTAGGAAAATGTGTGTGTGTGTGTGTCTGTGTGTGTTCATGTGTGTGTGTGTGTGTGTGTGTGTGTGTGTGTGTGTGTGTGTGTGTGTGTGTTTGTGTGGTCGTTGCAGCATTAGTGCTTGGTCTCTACTAATGTACGAGAGATATTTTGTACTTGCAAAGATTCTTACTGTGTTTGTATTTTTGTGTTCCTTTTCGCAGTTTTACAAAAAAAAGTCATATTTTCCTTAATTAAATCCTGCCAAACACACCAACCTGCCTGTTCCTTGGAGAATATAATGCTGGAGAATGTAATGTTAAGCTAGCTGTATAGCTGAAGAATACGTTGCCTGCAACAACCATTAGTGAGGACAGCGTAGTATCGCAACTTTTGTACGTGAAAAGGTGATTCTCGGTCTCTAAAGTCGGGCGCTGTGCGTACCTTTGGGGTCTACGGCCTGGATCTCGTCGGTGGCCTTGCAGGGCCGGCTGGCCCCGAGGCGGTTCAGGGCTCGGACTCTGTAAGCGTACCACTGGCCCTCAGTCAGACCCGTCACCTGGCACTTCAGCTCGGGGACCATGTCTCCGCAGGGCTCCCACTTATCCGTTCCTCTCTGGCAGCGCTCCACGTTGTAGCCGCGGATGCCCGTGCCGCCGTCGTACTTGGGCGGCTCCCAGGTCAGGAAGATGCCGCTGGCCGACTTGTCTCTCCACCGCAGGTTCTCTGGGGGGTCGGGGCAGGCTGCAGGGAAACCAGACCCAGGGGTTAGATCAAATCCTTTTTGGACTGTTTAAAACTTAAACAAACCAAGAGTGCATTTTAAAACTTCAAACAGTGGTAGTTATGGGATAATTTACCTGATTACAGAAATGTGTGTGTGTGTGTGTGTGTGTGTGTGTGTGTGTGTGTGTGTGTGTGTGTGTGTGTGTGTGCTTGCTGTTGGTTTTCTTGCATATACTCAAATGTACAAGTTCTTTAAAATAAACTAAAACTAAAACTTATGTATAAAAAGCTGTGTGTGTTTAGGGCCTGTCCAAATCCACTTTTGCTAGTTTAACGGCAGTAAAAAGGGTCCGTGTGCCGGGGTCATGGTTCTAAAGGGTTGTTCTTAGTGTCTTCATTAATCAGAGGTGTGTTTTGGGCGTAACATGCAATCAACCAATCAGAGATCATCTCCCATTCCCTTTAAAAGCCAGGCGCGTTTGGACCTTGGAGCATTGCTGTTATGATGGAGGATTTGCACCGTAATGTTTGTATTTGTAATCTTCTGCATGTGTGTGTGCTGCTGTGCGTCCCTGTGTGTGTAACAAGCATAGTGTGCACGTGCTGTGCACGAGCCTAGGAGCATTTTACTAATGCTCTGTTAAAGTAACAATGAAATGCTGCGTTATTGACTTTAGACCAGGTTTTTGTTGGTCAATGGTGCCATCACTTCCCACTGCCTCAAGATAGCAATACTCCCAGAATGCACCTGAACACACCTCCCTGTAAGACCAGCACGCCCAGAATGCACCTGAACACACCTCCCTGTAAGACCAGTACACCCAGAATGTAGCTGAACACACCTCCCTAGAAGACCAGCACGCCCATAGGCCAAAGATGGGCGCAGGTGCATTTGTTATTTAAACGATGTGGGCGCTGGATGGGAAATTGACAACTGTGTCGGTCTTAAACTAGCAAAGACACTTGTGTCAGGCTTTGCGCTGCGCTGCGCTGGGTGCAAGATAGGGCCCTACGTCTGTGTTGTGACTCACTGGCGGGAGACGAGACATTGACGGGCTCGTCGATGTACGCCGGCTCTCCCGGTCCGCACTTGTTGCAGGCGGTGACTCGGAACAGATACTCCTTTCCCTCCACCACGTCGGTGACCGTGAACTCCTGATCCTGGATACCTGTCGTCACCTGAGACAGAGAACACACAGAGAGGGAAACCATCAATTCTCAATTTCTTAAACAGGAGCGACAGCTGAGACTGAAGCGAAAGTCGTAGATACAGAACTCCTGATTTACGTCCATGAGAAGAACACGTGTGAACATGTGTGCATCCCAATCTGTGGTGTTCAGATGTTGAGGTCGTACCTTGACCCAGGTCTTGCGGGACATGTCCCGTTTCTCCACCTGGTATCCAGTCAGAGGACTTCCTCCGTCATGCTCCGGAGCCTCCCAGGTGAGGTGGACGTGCTGCCGGGTCACCTCCAGTACCTTGAAGTCCTTCGGAGCGCTGGGCGCCGCTGGAGGATACAAACAGAGACATAGCCATACAAAACATATTTAAGTTATGAACGTTTCTTCATACGGCTCAACAGTCCTGTTGGGCAAGAGAAAAGGAATTCTACTTGCCCAAATACAAGTTGTTTTCAAGAGAGAAAAGAAAGAAGGTATTTTTCACTATATCTTGTTTTTTTTAAACGTCAAAAGCATTAAAAAAATGTTAAAAACAAACGGTAATTGTGGGGAAAAATGCGGCGAAAAAGTGGGAAAAACATTTTAAAAAAAAGCTTACACAAAAAGTCATGAAAAGCCTCGGAAAAAAAACATTAAAAAAATGTTAAAAACAAAAAGTCAAGGCAGAAAAGCATCAAAAGTGTAAAAAAAAACAAACATCCAAATAACTAAATTTTTGATTGGCCAACAGCACGTTTAAATTACATTGTTCAACAAACATACTCCGACGGAAAAGAGAAGGATGACGTACTTTACGATACGGAACAATATCGGGGCAGAGAAGGAAACAAAAGAGGATATAAGAGTGGAAACGAGAGGAAACAAGAGAGGAAACGAGAGGAAACGAGAGGAATCAAGAGAGGAAACGAGAGGAAACAAGAGAGGAAACAAGAGAGGATATAAGAGTGGAAACAAGAGGAAACAAGAGAGGAAACTAGAGAGGAAACTAGAGAGGAATCAAGAGAGGAAATCAAGAGAGGAAACAGAGAGGAAACAAGAGAGGAAACGAGAGGAAACAAGAGAGGAAAACAAGAGGAATCAAGAGAGGAAACGAGAGGAAACAAGAGAGGAAACAAGAGAGGATATAAGAGTGGAAACAAGAGGAAACAAGAGAGGAAACTAGAGAGGAAACTAGAGAGGAAACAAGAGAGGATATAAGAGAGGAAACTAGAGAGGAAACAAGAGAGGAAACAAGAGAGGATATAAGAGAGGAAACAACAGAGGAAACAGAGAAAACAAGAGAGGAAACTAGAGAGGAAACAAGAGAGGAAACAAGAGAGGATATAAGAGAGGAAACTAGAGAGGAAACAAAAGAGGAAACTAGAGAGGATATAAGAGAGGAAACAAGAGAGGATATTAGAGAGGAAACAAGAGAGGAAACAAGAGAGGAAACAAGAGAGGATATAAGAGAGGAAACAAAAGAGGAAACTAGAGAGGATATAAGAGAGGATATAAGAGAGGAAACAAGAGAGGAAACAAGAGAGGATATAAGAGAGGAAACTAGAGGAAACGAGAGGAATCAAGAGAGGAAACAAGAGGAAACAAGAGAGGAAACAAGAGAGGAAACAAGAGAGGAAACAAGAGAGGAAACAAGAGAGGAAACAAGAGAAGAAACGAGAGGAAACAAGAGAGGAAACAAGAAGAGGAAACAAGAGAGGAAACAAGAGAGGATATAAGAGAGGAAACTAGAGAGGAAACAAGAGGAAACTAGAGAGGAAACAAGAGAGGACATAAGAGAGGAAACTAGAGAGGAAACTAGAGAGGAAACAAGAGAGGATATAAGAGAGGATATAAGAGAGGAAACAAGAGAGGAAACTAGAGAGGATATAAGAGAGGATATAAGAGAGGAAACAAGAGAGGAAACAAGAGAGGAAACAAGAGAGGAAAGGAAAGCCGCTGCGGAGGCGTACCGATGACGTTGACCTCGATGTCTCCGGAGACGGACGTGACATCATTCTCCAGCTGCAGCGTGTAGATGCCTTTGTCGGGGCGCACGCTCGGCGTGACGACCAGCTCTGTGAACGTGGACTTTGTCATCATGGAGACGCGCTCGTCGGCAGTGCTCAGCTCCTTCTCTCCGTAGGTCCAGCGGGCGACGGGCGTCGGGTAGCCGGTGATCGGGACTCTGATGGTCAGAGGCTGCGGCACGATTATCTCCAGACCGTCTTTAAACGCACTCAGGTCAAAGGATGGAGCGACTGGAAGAGAGGGAGGAGAGGGGGGAGAGAGGGGGGGAAGAGAGGGGGGAAAGAGAGGGAGGGGGAGAGGGGGCAGAAGGAGAGGGAAGAGACAGAGAGGGAAGAGAGGGGGGGGGAAGAGAGGGGGAAGAGAGAGGGGGGAGAGAGAGGGGGGAGAGAGAGAGAGAGGGAAGAGAGGGGGGAGAGAGGGAAGAGAGAGGGGGGGGAGAGAGGGGGAAGAGAGAGAGGGGGGAAGAGAGGGGGAAGAGAGAGGTGGAAGAGAGAGGGGGGGGAAGAGAGGGGGAAGAGAGAGGGGGGAAGAGAGAGAGGGGGGAAGAGAGGGGGGAAGAGAGAGGGGGGAAGAGAGAGGGGGGAGAGAGAGGGGGGAGAGAGAGAGAGGGGAAGAGAGGGGGAAGAGAGGGAAGAGAGAGGGGGGGAAGAGAGGGGGAAGAGAGAGGGGGGAGAAATATTGGTTTAATATTATTTTTCTTCACAACAGTGTGATATAATAAGCTGTGTGTTGTGTTATATGTTTAAAACATTACAGAGTCATTGATAGAGAAACTCACCATGTGTGTCGTCGGCCAGTAGAGGGCCGATGATGTTGGACGGGTCCGAGACTCCGGCCGCGTTCTCAGCAAACACTTTGTAGTTGTACTTGTTCCCGTATTTCAGCCCAGACACCTGAAGTAGAAAGGTACAGGGTTTTAAATGTCAGGCTTCTGCTAGAAACGTTTTACTATGAAGCATTCAATGCAGGGCTTTTACTTTGAAAAATCGGGGGGCTTTTACTTTGAAATTAAGCATTCGATGCAGTGCTTTTACTGTGAAAAAAGCAAGACTACTTAGTATGTGGATAGTTTTTTACTGTGAAGCAGTGGAGAAGCTTTTAAAAAGAGGCAGCTTTTATACCGCTAGGCAGCTGCACAACATATACAAGTGATGATGTAGCCTGAAATGCTAACGTTACCCCTCTGTGAAATTTTGGCGGTTGTTTTGTGAAATGATCAGTGACAAACTTTTAGAAAATGGCATCCCGTATGTGAGAGTAATGAGGATGGATGAGAGTGTGAACCTTGTAGCAGAGGTCGGGGCAGAGGCGGGCGTTGCAGCGGAGCCACTTATCGGTGCCGTCCTCGCTGCGCTGGATGATGTATCCCGTGATCATGCTGCCTCCGTTACTCAGAGGAGTCTCCCAGCTGAGCTGCACTGAGCTCTTGTTCTGGTCCTGCCAGACCAGGTTCACAGGGGGGCTGGGACGCTCTGCAGGACAGACACACACACACACACACACACACACACACACACAAATATTACTGGATGCTATTATACGTTTGGTGTGTGTGTGTGTCTGTGTGTGTCTGTATGTGTGTCTATGTGTATTTCTCTGTGTGTGTGTGTGTGTGTGTGTGTGTGTGTGTGTGTGTGTGTGTGTGTGTGTGTGTTGAATCCAAACTCACCGATGGGATCCATGATCTTGACGGGCTGTGAGGCCGCGCTGGGCTTGCCCTCGCCGGCTTTGTTCTGAGCTTTGACTCTGAAGATGTATTCTTTGTTCTCGATGACATCGTTGACGATGGCGCTGAGCTCGTCGGCCTTCGTGATCTGGACGGGCGTCCACTTCACCGACGTCCTGTCCCGCAGCTCGATGATGTAAGACGTGATGGGGGAACCCCCGTCCGACTCAGGGGGCTCCCAGGAGACGGTGCAGCCGAACTTGGTGACGTTTCCCACCGTGATGTTCAGAGGAGCGTCGGGAACGTCTGAAAACAATCACCGACGGAAGACAATTCAGGACACGGAGACAGCAACAGTCCGGGAATTCCTTTACACAGTATCATTTACGCAGTGGTGTAGTCTAATGTACTGCAGTGGGTATATACTGTACTATATATATGTACATATATGTATGTACACATATGTCTGACAACATGATGGAAAGGATCCCTACAGAGATAGACCTTTTAGTTAAAGAGTAAGATCCTTTTAGTTTAACATGAAACCCCCAAAATCACCATCACCAAACCCACCAGACTCCATGTAAATAATCAGGACTTTTATCAGCGTAAAACACACTTCATTCAAAGTGGACAGAAACTAAATAAAACTACCAAAAGCCGTCTTGGTTCATCTTTCCACTGTTCCAACAATCACCACTCTGGTTTGGTTGAAATAAACCCTTAATTCACCCATTTACATGTGGAGATATGCTGGCTCTATACACGCTAAAAGTCCTGATTATTTACATGGAGTCTGGTGGAGATATGCTGGCTCTATACACGCTAAAAGTCCTGATTATTTACATGGAGTCTGGTGGAGATATGCTGGCTCTATACACGCTAAAAGTCCTGATTATTTACATGGAGTCTGGTGGAGATATGCTGGCTCTATACACGCTAAAAGTCCTGATTATTTACATGGAGTCTGGTGGAAATATGCTGGCTCTATACACGCTAAAAGTCCTGATTATTTACATGGAGTCTGGTGGAGATATGCTGGCTCTATACACGCTAAAAGTCCTGATTATTTACATGGAGTCTGGTGGAAATATGCTGGCTCTATACACGCTAAAAGTCCTGATTATTTACATGGAGTCTGGTGGAGATATGCTGGCTCTATACACGCTAAAAGTCCTGATTATTTACATGGAGTCTGGTGGAGATATGCTGGCTCTATACACGCTAAAAGTCCTGATTATTTACATGGAGTCTGGTGGAGATATGCTGGCTCTATACACGCTAAAAGTCCTGATTATTTACATGGAGTCTGGTGGAAATATGCTGGCTCTATACACGCTAAAAGTCCTGATTAGTTACATGGAGTCTGGTGGGAATGAGTTTACCAAAGTCTTAGCTTCACAAAAGTAGAGTCAAATATGAATAAAATAGGGAATAAATGTCTAAAATAGTGTTGTGTCCTCAGAGGGTTATTGTTATTGTATACTCTTACCAAACTTGTTCTTGGCCTGTACGGCTTTGTCGGTCTCTACGTTGGGTCCGCTGCCGACCCGGTTGCGGGCGCAGACTCTGAACAGGTACATGGAGTCCTTGTGGAGGCCGGTGACCGTGTACTCGGGGCTCTCGGAGTGGTCGGTTGCCAGCGTCCAGGTCTTGCGCTTTACGTCGCGTCTCTCCACCACGTAGGCCACGACCTTGCTGCCGCCGTCGCTCTCGGGCTCCTCCCACGCCAGGCTGACCTCGCCATCGGCCGTGTCGATCACCTGCAGGTTCTTGACGGGTCCCGGGACATCTGGCGACATTAAATACAAGGGTAAGGTTTAAGGACTGCATAATATATCGACGGGGGCAAGAGAACAATCAACGTAATTTATGATACCGTGACGCCCAAACTGGCAACTGGCGTGTTACATTTACTTGGCCGACGGGGTGTTTTAGTTGCACCCGGGCCATCGGGCAACCCTTATCGTTGAACCCTGAACTGGTGGATGTTTATTTTACAAATTCTGAATATGTTTATGTATCGTACGTGTCATAACCAAAGAGTTAGGGCCCTATTTTAATGATCTGAGCGCACGGCGTGAAGCGCCTGGCCCAGGTGCGTTTAGGGCGTGTCCAAAATCCACTTTTGCTAGTTTGACGGCAGTAAAAAGGGTCCGTGTGCCGGGCGCATGGTTCTAAAGGGTTGTTCTTAGTGTCTTCATTAATCAGAGGTGTGTTTTGGGCGTAACATGCAATCAACCAATCAGAGATCATCTCCCATTCCCTTTAAAAGCCAGGCGCGTTTGGACCTTGGAGCATTGCTGTTATGATGGAGGATTTGCACCGTAATATTTGTATTTGTAATCTTCTGCATGTGTGTGTGCTGCTGTGCGTCCTTGTGTGTGTAACAAGCATAGTGTGCACGTGCTGTGCACGAGCCTAGGAGCATTTTACTAATGCTCTGTTAAAATAACAATGAAATGCTGCGTTATTGACTTTAGACCAGGTTTTTGTTGGTCAATGGTGCCATCACTTCCCGCCGCCTCAAGATAGCAATACTCCCAGAATGCACCTGAACACACCTCCCTGTAAGACCAGCACGCCCAGAATGCACCTGAACACACCTCCCTGTAAGACCAGCATGCCCAGAATGCACCTGAACACACCTCCCTGTAAGACCAGCACGCCCAGAATGCACCTGAACACACCTCCCTGTAAGACCAGCCATGGGCCACAGATGGGCGCAGGTGTATTTGTTATTTAAATGACGTGGGCGCTGGACGGGAAACTGACAACTGCGTCGATCTTAAACTAGCAAAGACACTTGGGTCGGGCTTTGCGCTGCACCGGGTGAAAGATAGGGCCCTAAGTTAGTTTGTATGAAAGCAGCATGGTAGTTTTTGGGAGAACTGACCGATGACCTCCAGGTTGATGAAGGCTTCTCCCTGTCCGTGTTTGTTCTTGATTACGACCTTGTAGCGGCCCTCGTCGGTCTTCAGCGGGTCCTTCAGCCGGTACTCGGTGCGGTCGGCCGATGTGTAGATGTTGTCTTTAGGCAGACTCAGATTGTTGTACAGCCAGTTGGCCTCGGCCTGCGGGTAGGCGCTGTACGGGACGGCCATGACGATGGGCTTCCTGGCGTCCGTGACGTAGCTCTGGTCTGTGGTCTTTATCTGAGGCACAGCTGAAGGACGGAGAGGAGACAGAGTCAGAAAGGCTACACTGGAAACACCACAACGCTGTATTCCTGTGTATGTATCTACAATCATGTATTAATCAATGCTTAAAGGGCGACTTTAACCTGGACCCTATTTTCCTATGTTTTTTGTTTCGAAGTGACTGAAAAACTGAAGAACCAAGCTGTAATGTTACCCTACAGGACTAATGTTCAGCAGCAGTTAGTAACAAGCTGTAATGTTACCCTACAGGACTAATGTTCAGCAGCAGTTAGTAACAAGCTGTAATGTTACCCTACAGGACTAATGTTCAGCAGCAGTTAGTAACAAGCTGTAATGTTACCCTACAGGACTAATGTTCAGCAGCAGTTAGTAACAAGCTGTAATGTTACCCTACAGGACTAATGTTCAGCAGCAGTTAGTAACAAGCTGTAATGTTACCCTACAGGACTAATGTTCAGTGAAATAATGTTCAGCGAAATTGAAATAAACCCTTAATTCACCCATTTACATGTGGAGATATGCTGGCTCTATACACGCTAAAAGTCCTGATTATTTACATGGAGTCTGGTGGAGATATGCTGGCTCTATACACGCTAAAAGTCCTGATTATTTACATGGAGTCTGGTGGAGATATGCTGGCTCTATACACGCTAAAAGTCCTGATTATTTACATGGAGTCTGGTGTAGTTTGGTGATGGTGATTTCGGGGCTGTTTCATGTTAAACTAAAAGGATCTTCCTCTTTAACTAAAAGGTCTATCTCTGTAGGGATCCTTTCATAATGTTGTCACACACTTAGAATAATAATCTGAGTCTGTCAGCGCCAAAATAGAACTTTTAGTGGATGCTAACTGCCGCTGAACATTAGTCCTATAGGGTTACATTACAGACCGGTTCACAGCTGCTGGTTACAGCGTTCCAGCTCAATGCTGGACCAATTTCAAAGATTATGTTCACATTAGTTACCAAAGCATGGGAAAATAGGGTCCAGATTGAAGTTACCCTTCCAAAATCTTGGTGTTTTGACGCTCTTACCTGCCAGCTCCAGCTTGGCCTTGGCGTCTTTGTCTTTGACCATGAGTCTGTACTCTCCCTGATCTCGCGGGCGGATCTCACAGACCTGCAGTCTGTGGATTTTACCCTCGCTCATCATCTGGTATTTGTCTCCCTGCACGACTGTCATGTTGTTCCTCAACCACTTCACTTCCACTCTGTCCTTGTTGAGCTCCACCTCGAACACCACGTCCGAGCCTGGAGGTTCGAACACGTCCTGTGGCGGTCTGACGATCTCCACCGGTGTCTCTGTGGGACAGGAAGAGGTTCACAAGGATGTCAATTACAACAGGAAGTGGTTTATACTGAAGATAAAAAAGTGGTGAGCAGAATGTGCAGAAGCTCACCTTCCACGAAGAGCCTGGCTCTGGATCTCTTGTCCTCCACACCGCAGGCGTATTCACACTCATCATCCGGTCTGCACTCCTTGATACGCAAGGTGCACATCTTCCCCTGTTTCTCAAATTTGTATCTGGGAAAACAAACAGGAAGGTAGCTTTGAGTTGATGATAAAGCCTAAGCTCAGCTCTAACGTTAGCATAATAATAATTTTACCAGAGTGATTTACCAGACAAAGCAAGGCAAAAACAGGATATCCTGAGGTCAATATAACAACAGAGAGCTAAACAGACACGATTTGGGTAAATAAAAACAAACAAAGATACAAAACTACGGAAGCCCAGAAAAGCAAGCTTAAGGTTAGGTTTCGACCCTGCTTAGATTATAAACTTCCTTAAGTTTAGGTTCAGATAAAGTTTAGATAATAAACTTAAAGGTGCAGTAGGTAAGACTTATAAAACTAACTTTCTGTCATATTTGCTGAAACTGACCCTATGTTCCAGTAGAACTACATGAAGCAGGTCATTAAAATAATCAGCTCCTCTGGCTCCACCTACAGCCTGGAGCCCTGTTCAGATGCACCAATCAGGGCCAGGGGGGGTGTCTAACTGTTCATTTACACCAATCAGGGCCAGGGGGGGGTGTCTAACTGTTCAGATGCACCAATCAGTGCCAGGGGGGTGTCTAACTGTTCAGAGGCACGAATCAGGGCCAGGGGGGTGTCTAACTGTTCAGATGCACCAATCAGGGCCGGGGGGGGGTGTCTAACTGCGTGTCAATCACTGCTCATGCACACGCATTCATTCTCCCTTGTGGGAGGAGGGGCTTAGGAGACCGTTTTGGGCTTTAGCAGAAAGGGGGGAGGGACTGAGATGTTGTCGATGTCAAATGTTTTGGCTAAGTCCTGGATCTTCACAATCCTACCTACAGCACCTTTAAATGTAAGTGCGGATAAAGAAGAGATAGTACTTAAGTTTAAGTTTAGATAAAGTTGTAGGCGGCACAGTGACTTTGGTTGTTTGGATAGTTTGGTCCACCGATAAGAGTTTCGGAAAGACGTACCTCGGTCCTTCTCTGATCTCACGTCCGTTTCTGTACCACTTGGCGTCTGCTTTCTCTTTGGTGAGCTTGCACGTGAACACGGCGTCCTCGAACTCGGTGATGGTCTGGTCCTTGAGGTGGACGCTGAAGTCGGTGGGCGCCTCGCTGATGATCAGCTCAGCCGCTGACTTGTTGTCCCCGGCCACGGCTGTGTACTCGCCCTCGTCCGCTAGCGTGCAGTCCTTGATGGTCAGCGTGTGCTTGTCTTTGTCCACTCGGTAGACGATGCGTTTGCTGAAGACGATCTCCTGGCCGGCCTTCGTCCACTTCAGCGTGGCGTTGGGCCGGTTGACCTTACAGGAGAAGCTGACCGTCTTCTTCTCCTGGGTGTCGATGTCTTCCAGAGGAACCACGATCCTCAAACTCTCCTCTGAACAACACAGAACATCCCAAATGTCAATACTTTTAATAGAGGCATGCGCTGGGTCGCACCAGCTGGGTGAAAGCTCTTTCTTTTTTTATACTCTGGGTATATCAATATATATATAATGTATTGAGTATCTCAATATATTGACTCAGAATCTCAATATATTGACATAGTATCCAAGCACACAACGTAATCTTTCTCATAGGACTTACTTAAAGGTGCAGTGAGCGATGCTGCGCAAGGATTGTTGATATTTGAACTCAACTGCCAAACAAATACACCCCCCTCCACCCCCCCCAGATGCTCCGCCCCCCAGATTCACGGATGTGTAACGACTGGCTGCCAGCACATTCACACGCTAGCCCTGTTCCCTGCAGTTTTTCTATGTTCTTATTTATTGTAGTGTATTGTTAAGTCTGTTCCCGCGGACCTGGACGTGTCGGTGTGCACCACTGACCTTTGACGGCGAGGTTGCAGGAGCTCTTGGCCTGCTCTCCTCTCTGATTGGTCAGGTTGATGCTGTAGTTGGACTCGTCTCCTTTCTGGGCGTCTTTAATCCTCAGAGAGAAGACGTTGTCTCTCTGGACCATCACATACTTGCTGCTCTCGAATATGGTCTCCTCGTTCTTCAGCCACTTGGCCTTGGCTCCCTCTGTGTTCACCTCGCAGTTCAGGACCACTTCGTGTCCTTCTTTGGCCTCCGTGTCCTTCAGCGGCGTGATCACCTTCAGTTTCTCTGCAGGAAACAAAACGTCACAAGCACTGCTGAGCGGGAACACTTTACTCACACAGTGTTCAAGTTAAAAACTAAACTTCAACTAGAATGTGACGACATTAAAACACTTATCTTTTATTTATTTGGTAATTAGATATAGAGAGCTGATATTTTCCTTGATAAGACGAGATAAAACTTTATTTTTCCAGAGGGACATGGTTGTGCATCCGTTTTTAGACAGATTAAAAACCAAATATATAAATGGGGTCAGCCCTATGTTCCCACAGCCCTATGGTCCCACAGCTCTATGTTCCCACAGCCCTATGTTCCCACAGTCCTATGTTCCCAGGACTGGGGGTTAGGGTAAGTTACCAGATTCAGCTAAAAGCTACATTCCATCTGTAGTCCATTGCTAATGGATAATAGGTTGGGTGTAATTGGTTACCATTAACATAGGGCCTAAAATAAATCTTAGAAATGTGGGAACATAGGCACGCTCCCATGTAAACGGTGTGGTGCGTTGCAGGTAAGATAACATTTAGGTGTTGTAAGTTTCTGACTCCCAATAGGTGGGGCTTACCGAGCACGGCAAGGTCGGCGCTGGCTCTGGTGGCTCCGATCATCACCGTGTACGCTCCCTCGTCTCGGAGCTCGCAGGTCCTGATGACCAGCGTTCGCCTCTTTCCGTCGCTGACCATCTGGTACTTGTCTCCCGCCTGCAGCTCCACGTCGCCTCTCATCCATTTCACATCGTAGGTTTCCTTGGAGACGGAGCAAGTGAACTCCGCCTTCTCGCCCTCCACCACCTCCTGGCTCTGGGGCCGCGAGATGAACTCTGCAGCCAGCTCTGGGACACACCGCGAGGGAATCCAACGTAAGTAAGAGTAACGTACGGAGTAATATACGGAATGAAATACAGGATGATGTACAGAGTAAAATACGGAGCAATGTACCAAATGAAATACATAATATTAAACGGAGCAATGTACTGAAGGGGCGAGTGCATTTCAAGCACTTGTTTTCAAACAGTGCTGTCCTACCCCAACATATGTGTGTGTGTGTGTGTGTGTGTGTGTGTGTGTGTTATTACGAGAAGCTTCAGAGCACGATCAGGAATAATCAGAAACTGAATCAGCAGCCAACTAGGGCAGCACAATGTATCATTTTTTTTTATCGTCATCGCGATACCAACTGCCGCAGGAAACACATCACCAAAACCACTCAGATCTTTTCCTCATATCGTGCAGCCCTACAGCCAACATGTTTAGTTTCCCTCTTCCCTCACCGTTAATCTTGAGGTTCCCTGAGGTTTTGATGCTGGGACTCAGCCTGCAGTTGTACTCTCCGGCATCTGCCATCTTCAGGTCCTGGATGAGGAGGATCCTCCTCTTTCCGTCCACGATCTGCTCGTAGCGGCCGCCCTCGGGCAGCTCCTTGTCGCCGCAGTACCAGGTCACGTCGGCGCTGGGTTTGGAGACCTCGCAGATCAGCTTGACGCTGTCCGTCTCCGTTCCCTCCACGTTGGACAGGTTCTTGCTGAACCTCGCCTCCTCCTCTGCAACACACGGAGCCAAGAAACAACGTCAGATCTCAACTCAAACCTCTGTGACCAGCGGTGGAGGAAGTATTCAGATCCTTTATTGCAGTACAAGTACTAATACCACACTGTAAAAATAGTTGTTAAAGTCCTGCAGTGGAAATGTTACTTAAAGTGTTCATATTATGCTCATTTTCAGGTTCATAATAGTATTTAGAGGTTGTACCAGAATAGGTTTACATGGTTTAATTATCAAAAAACACCATATTTTAGTTGTACTGCTCATTGCTGCAGCTCCTCTTTTCACCCTGTGTTCAGGTCTCTGTTTTAGCTACAGAGTGAGACCTCTCACTGCTGGAACATCTTTGTTGGCAGTCGCACATGCTCAGTAGCTAGGTAAGGACTACATGCTCAGTAGCTAGGTAAGGACTACACGCTCAGTAGCTAGGTAAGGACTACCTGCTCAGTAGCTAGGTAAGGACTACACGCTCAGTAGCTAGGTAAGGACTACACGCTCAGTAGCTAGGTAAGGACTACACGCTCAGTAGCTAGGTAAGGACTACACGCTCAGTAGCTAGGTAAGGACTACCTGCTCAGTAGCTAGGTAAGGACTACATGCTCAGTAGCTAGGTAAGGACTACATGCTCAGTACCTAGGTAAGGACTACTAGCCAATCAGAAGCAGAGTATGAGGGCGTGCCCTGACAGTACCTAGGTAAGGACTACTAGCCAGTCAGAAGCAGAGTATGAGGGCGTGCCCTAACAGTACCTAGGTAAGGACTACTAGCCAGTCAGAAGCAGAGTATGGCGTGCCATGCTAGCAGCTAGGTAAGGACTACTAGCCAGTCAGAAGCAGAGTATGAGGGCGTGCCCTGACAGTACCTAGGTAAGGACTACTAGCCAGTCAGAAGCAGAGTATGAGGGCGTGCCATGCTAGCAGCTAGGCGAGCATTATAACGTGTGTTCCAAAGTGACCACGTTTGTCTCTGAAGTAAAGGCTGGACTACAATAGAGCTGTTTGGAGCAGTTTGTGAACAGTGTTTTCTGTTGGAGATGGTAAGTCCCTTTGGGGGGGACTTTGGGCTTTTTCACTTTGTTAACCTAAAAATATATATAACACAATAAAGGAAAGGGAAAAAGCCAAAAAGCAGAATATGAGCACTTTAACCATATACAGCACTTATTTGGCTTTCTGTTTATGACATAACAGTGTTTCTTTACCAAAGTACTGGAGTAAATGTACTAAGTTACATTCCACTTCTGCCAATAATCAACAATAAAATAAAGCTAAGTGAGTTGTAAACGTATGAAGAACAGGCTCCTGATGTCTGGTTTTCTTACCGACGACAGTGAGCATGCCGGAGGATTTGGAGGTCTTGGCGTCACATTCGTATTCCGCCTCGTCGTCAAACACAGACTTGTGGACGATGAGGATGTGTTGGCGACCCTGAGCGATAATTTCATACTTCTTCCCCTTTCTGATTTCACTTCCATCTTTAAACCAGCGGACCTGCGAGACGCCAGACAGACAGAGAAGATGTTGGAGAGGTTTAAGAAAGTGAAACGGTCATTATAAATTTGAAGTTTATCCGGACAAAAGGGATGCTCACTTTGACGTCCTCTCTGGAAACTTCGCATTCAAACCTGGCGGATTCCTTCTCTTTGACCTCGACATCATGGAGCGGCTTCGAGAACTCGACATGTGGAGCTGTGGACACACACACAACCTCAGCCTTTTAGAAAGGAGAGACAATTTGTTGTACAGTACAGGCATATATTGTTAGAATATATTTTGTGAAAGTGTTAAGAAGAGGTTTTAGAGTTCATGGTGCTGACCTTGTTACCTCTGTTTCCCTGGGTTGTGAGAGGTCATCTAGTTTTACAGTGATTAGACATTATAAAGGGACGTGAGAAAGATCTCTGATCGGGGGAGGGAACGAGGCAACAATGGTCAACGGTTTGCAAGCGCGGGATTTGTGATACAGAGTATGGAAATGACCTGGCTCTCATGAAAACTCCTTAAAGTTTGCAGGAGATTAAAACACACAGGTGTTCAAATCCAACAATAGCGACTTGTCTCTTTTGAACTGAGAATGGGAGAAGTCAAGGTTATGTTTTTTATACAGTGTGTTACATATCGTTAGGAGCCGGCTGGAGCCAGAAGATCTGGACTGGATCCAAACTGATGACAGCACAGCCAGGGACGGATGGAATTGGATAAATAAGAGAGCATTTTAATTTAGGGCACCAGATGCTGGGGGAAACTTTGACTAATTGTTAGGTGAAATATAGTCCTTTGTTGTATCTGGTCGGTGTACACGTAATTGTAGATTGCAGTGTCATTCTTCACTAAAACATGTACTTATTTCTCTGATCTACCAGTAAACGAACACCATTCAGAGTGTAGTGACCATAGAGTTGGAGTCAGATTAAGTCTGGCCTTTTTAGGGCCAGACCGGTCATCGGTCACACTTTAGAATAAAAATCCTACAATATTGACACATAATCCACAACACAAACATAGACCCAGACATCTACAGCACTATTTATCTATCACATAACATCCACACATCACTAAATAGAATACAGTAAAAGGAGTATATTGCACAATGTCATAAATAAATAAAACTGCTGCACATTACTTCACATATATTCCTTCAGTCATACCCCTCCCTACATATTATTTAATTGGGTTATTGCCATAGGAATGAATGAGTTTTTTGCTCGGTTGGTTCTGACATTGGGGTATCTATATCTACGACCAGAAGGGAGATGCTTGAACTCCTCTGACAGTGGATGGGTTGTATCCATGCAGACCTTGTCTGCCTTCTGTGCCAATCTGGTCAGATATAGTCAGATATAGTTGGTACAGGTCTACCTGTTGCTTACCAATGATTTGTCCACAGGTTTTAACAATCTTCCCCAATTTGTTCCTATGGGTAATTTTTGAATGTCCATACCAGCATACAATACAGTAGGAGAGAAAACTCTCGATAAAGAACTTGTACTTGTACTTCATTGTCATTTTTCATCAGGATAGTATCTTACGCTGTGTTCACACCCAACGCTAAGAGGATTTTTGCCTTGTTTTATACGTGCACGTTTGTCCTTTGTTTGTCTCACCGGTGTCGATACATTGTAAATGTCATTGAGTCAAATTACAAAGACAACAGCAACAACCAAAAAAACCACCCTAAGAAAAACAGAAAGCCATTATAACTTCCTCGGCTGTACTCACGTTCAACGTTGAGGAAGCAGGAGGTTTTGAAGCCTTTGGCGTCACAAGCGTACGTCTTGGAGTCGTCCAGAGTGCAGTTGTGGATGATCAGCGCTCTCTTGCGGCCGTCGATGATCATCTCGTACTTTTTGGTCTTCCTGATGTCCTGTCCGTCCCTGAACCATCGCACCTCTGCGTTCTCTCTGGAAACTTCGCACTCGAGTGTGGCGGTCGCTTCCTCCTCCACCGTCTGGTCCTCCAGAGGCTTCGTGAAATCCACCGCTGGTTCTGAACACACACACAAAAACACACACAGGACGGTTGTTGTTGGGATACTTTTACACGGCTACATTTTGGTTTAAAAGGAATATCTTCTGCTGCATTTCCCCCTCTCATTCCCCCTGCTCTAGTGTTCCCCCCTCTCATTCCCCCTGCTCTGGTGTTTCCCCCCTCTCATTCCCCCTGCTCTGGTGTTCCCCCCTCTCATTCCCCCCTCTCATTCCCCCTGCTCTGGTGTTCCCCCCTCTCATTCCCCCTGCTCTGGTGTTCCCCCCTCTCATTCCCCCTGCTCTGGTGTTTCCCCCTCTCATTCCCCCTGCTCTGGTGTCCCCCCTCTCATTCCCCCTGCTCTGGCCTTTTTAACGTGATACGAAGCTCTTTGGTTGGAAGATTCGGACGCGGCCGTCTTGTCAGAAAAGATCTTACCTTTGACGATGAGGTTGGCCTCGGTCTGGAAGTCTTTGGCGACCAGTTTAAGTTGTCCGGCTTCATTCAGCTTGACGTCTCTCAGAGTCAGGCTGTGGACTTTAGCCTCCGACTTCAACACCACCTGTTCAACAGAGTCAGAGTCACCGTCTGCAGAGCAACAGTCATTTTCTTTTTACGTTTTTGTGACTTTTTTGGATGTTTTTGATGCTATTTGTGCTCTTGCATGATTCTTTGTGGAGAAACTCAGTTTTACAGAGTTGTGTAGTCAAGTGTTAGTCAACTAAATATTTCTTTATTTGAGTCTGGCCCTACTATTTTTATTCTCCCCGGGTCAACGGGAGATCCTTAACTTTGTGCACTGCTTCATATTACATTAAAAAGACAACATGATATCAGGACTTCGCGGAAACATACACGCCCACTTTCGCCAAGTGGCGTGTTATTTGTACGCATTTTGAGCTATCCGCGTGTATGTCTACGCTGTATACAGCGGACGTAAACATACATACTTGGCGTGTTATCCTGAGAGGAAAATGACGGTTGAGTTTAGGAAACGTGACACGCGGGACACAATCCTGGGTGAAAGTCCTGTGTCATCCTCCCCCCCGACCAACCTCCCTACGTGGATTTTCACTCTTTCATACTACTCGCTACGGTGTAAATTCACACGCAATCGCAAGGTAATGTAAGTCAATGGAGGCCAAACGGCGTTGATAAACACGCTACAGAGCAAGTATGCGTCTTGATAACACGCCAATAATGGCATACGAATTGGCATACGCCATTTCATGAGATCAGTCTCAGAAGCTTAAAACCAGTTGATTATTCCAAATAAAGTAGTGTAAAGTGTGTAGAGTTACAAGTGGATGAGTTTTTACATTACATGTCATTTAGCTGACGCTTTTATCCAAAGCAACTTACAATGTCTATATATGTCAGAGGCTGCACACCTCTGGAGCAACTAGGGGTTAAGTGTCTTGCTCAGGGACACATTGGTTGATGTATCACAGTGGGAATCAAACCCGGACAAAGTGACAAAAAAAACATCAAAAACATCACCAAAGGTGACAAAAAAATTGGAAAAAAAAGTGAAAAAGAACATCGGAAAAATTGACAAAAACATAATTAAAAAAACGCCAACAAAGTGACAAAACATTGGGGAAAAAAGTGACAAAAACGCTGAAAAAAGTGACAAAAAAACCCCATTAAAAAGCATCGCTAAAGGTGACAAAAACTTGTTAAAAAAAGTGTCAAAAGAATTGGAAACTTGGAAACTTGGATCCAAAACATTGGAATAAAATCGACAAAAACGTCAAGAAAAGTGTAGAAAAAAAAACAACAAAATGTTGCAGGTCGACGGGAAGACACCATGAGGGTTAATGTTGTCTGCGAGGATTAGGAGACTCAGAGCTGAATTGAGAGTGAAGTTTTTGGTTCTCAGGTCTGCAGCACATGCAGGATCCGTCAGCTGAGCCCTGACAGCTCAAACGAACGCAGGCAGCTGCTTTCCTTCCCCCGATTTAAACATTTCGACCTTTGACACCGAGGGCTGATTTTAACACACTTGTCCACAGACTGTATTTCACACAGAGCCACCGAAACAGAACTCGGCCAAGAGGAATTAACCATATGGTGTTGATCATGTCTGAGAAACCATTACAATTGTCTCTATCATCTTATCTCTTCAACCAAGATTAGTTCTGCTTTACAGATTAACCACTAGAAGTTATTTTTACTGTCTTTTAGGGTACATTTTATTTAATAATGATCTTGTCTCTCTCAGAGAGAGAGCGTGAAGTACTTTCAGCAGAATACTTTTCAATGCTGACGAGTTTAAAAAGTCCGTCTGGGTGTGTTGGCTCAGTGGTAGAGCTGGTGCACATATACTGAGAGGTTTATGCCTTGACGCAGAGGTCCAGGGTTTTCCTGCAGACACCCCAGACTAATGCTCAATCTTAAAAAGATTGAGCATTAGTCTGGAGATAGCCAGACTATTTCAACCTGTCAATACATTTTAAGCTCAGCAATAAAGTAGAAGTAGTAGTACTTGTTTTTGCCAATTTCTAACCAGTTATAGAGAATTAAATGTTAATGCCTCTGAGTGTAGGAAGTAAATTACGATTGCAATGGATTAAAATAAAAAAATAAAAAGGTAAGAAAGTTTCAGTAACACTATACTTGAAGGTATCTACATAAGAGTGTCATGACACATGAACCCTAACCCTAATGGCCTTTTTACGGTCCTGTGGAGGCTCCACGCAGAGCTTTCTCCGTAGTCTACGTAAGTGGCCTGATGTTTATACTTGTGCGCTGGTGTGTGTGTCGAGCCGGCATATGTCTGTGTGTGTGTGTGTGTTCTTGTTTTACTATATTCGTGGGGACTCCAGTAAACTTGTGGGGTCCCGACAGCTTTGTGGGGCCAAAATGCTGGACCCCACAAGGTTAAAGGTCTGTTTGAGGGTTAAGACTTGGTTTTAGGATTAGGGTTAGAATGAGGTTCTGGTTAGGGTGAGGGTAAGGGTTAAGGTTAGGCATTTAGTGGTGATGGTTAAGGTTAGGGTAAGGGGCTAGGGAATGCATTATGTCAATGACGGGTCCCCACAAAGATAGTGCCACAAACCTGTGTGTGTGGTTGGAGTGTGTGGTGGAGTGAGTGAGAGAGTGATGGTGATTATCTTCAGAGTGAGTACCGACTCTAGAGTCATAGTGAGAGAAACAAAGTGTCTCCCTGTTCTTTCTGACGGTGGGAGATCTGTAGTAGGAGAAGTTAACCCTCTCCTTGATTTCATGTTGTTGATGGAGAAGGAGAACCAGGACATGAGTCTGGGGGGAAATGCAACGCTACCAAGCCACGGCCGAGCGATGAGCGTCGCTGTGACGTGTAGTTACATTTTCCGAGAGGTGACATCAGGCTACGGCGTAGACGCAGAGGGGTCTGCGGGGTTTCGCTGTCGATTAACCATAACTTGTCATGACAGAAACCAAATGACACTTTCATAATGTTTATGACACGTTCATGACAGTGTCATGTCACTCTTATGTAGATACCTTCAAGAAACCAAAAGTTTCTTCATGTCTGCATTTAGAGAGGGTTTCATTGTTGATGTATTTTAAGATATGATCTTATTATTTTACTTTATTGATCCCCAAAGGGGAAGTTCAGGTGTTGCCGCAGCACGAGACAGACTGAGTAGAGAAAGACAAGTATATACAGAATAAAATAAAATAAGGAGGTGTATACAACAAGAGTAATTGAACACGAGATACGAGGTTAACTCTCGTCTTGTCTTCCCGTCGACCTGCAACGTTTTAGTTTTTCTTTTTTTAGATCAATTTTGTATTATTTTTAGCACCATTTATCATCCAGACATACAGAACAAATTCCAAAATATGTGCCAGGTAATGTCAAGTGGTGCATAGGACAGTCCCCAATGTTTTTGAAGCTTTCCCGGCTTTTTTTTGTCACTTCTCGATGTCTTTGTCGATTCTTTCTGCACTTTTGTTTGTTTTTTACGTTTTTTTTTTTCATTTTTCAAATGCTATATTATATATATATATATATATATAATAATGCAAAATAATATTGAATAAAACACCCACATTCAATTAAGTAGTCAACCAATCATATATTTTGGTTACACTTTACTTTAAGGTATCGACATAATCGTGACATGACACTGTCATGAACGTGTCATAAACATTATAAACGTGTCATAAATGTTTATGACTTCTGTCATTAAGTGTCATTCGGTTTTTGTCATGACAAGTTGACATTGTTTGGGTTCTCTTGATTATGACAACTTGACATTACATTTCCTTTTGTTGTGTCCTCATTACGACAACTTGACATTAAAACAGAATGACATTATGTCAACTTGTCATGACAAAGACATCCTCTGGTAATGTCAAGTTGTCGTAATAAGGACACAACAAAAAGAAATACAATGTCAACTTGTCATGACAAGTTGACATTGTTTGGGTTGTCTTGATTATGACAACTTGACATTAATCAAAGTGACATTACCAGAAGTTGTCTTGGTCATGACAAGATGACATTAAACAGGATGCCATTATGGCAAGTTGTCTTAATAAGGACACTCCAAACAAATGTAATGTCATCTTGTCATGACCAAGACAACTTCTGGTAATGTCACTTTGATTAATGTCAAGTTGTCATGATCAAGACAACCCAAACAATGTCAACTTGTCATGACAAAAACCAAATAACACTTAATGACAGAAGTCATAAACGTTTATGACACGTTCATGACAGTGTCATGTCATTGTTATGACAGTGTCATGTCACGATTATGGCGATACCGTCAAGTAAAGTGTTACCTATATTTTACTTGTAAAGTACACGTTACTTGGTTGACAGAAACCCAAATTTCAGATGTAGAAACCTTTAGAAAATGGGTCAATGACAACAAAGACAAGTTAAAGGAACAACTTTTTAACTGATAAACGACTGTAAACTTTTTGTATTTTATTTTTTCAAAGCTCAAAGTTGGGGGAAACAAACTTAGCTTTTTTATTGTTTTATTTTGTTTACTGGAAGTCTTGTTGTTCTCCTCTGTGGCTGAACAAACAGCTGGCTTATTTACTGACCAGATTTATCTGCTCTCTGAACCTGTATTAGTTCTGTTGTTATAAACTCTTGAACTGAAAGATAAAGAAGGAGGGTGAGTCATGTTCGTGATAATCTATATATATGTATGTATGTATATATGTATGTATGTAGACAGTATAGTATGTATGTATATATGTATGTATGTATGTATGTACAGTATAGGTTGAGTTAAGTCATGTTCGTGAGAATCTGCTTAAAATAATCTGTTTTCGTTCTGTTTTAGTCTAGGTTTTCAGAGGAAACAGGATAATATTTCATTGGCGGGTAAGGAGGAGAATGGGAGGGATGAGGTTTTTATTTCATTATTTGTTTGTTAATGAATGTATGTATTTTTGTATATATGTATGTATGTATGTATGTATGTACAGTATGCATGATTGTATGTATATATGTATGTTATGTATGTATGTATTTATGTATGTACAGTATATTTGTATGTATGTACAGTATATATGTATGTATGTACAGTATATATCTATGTATAGTATATATGTACGTATGTATGTACAGTATATATGTACGTATATATGTACAGTATATATGTATGTACAGTACATATGTATGTATATATGTACAGTATATATGTATGTATATATGTGTGTATGTATGTACAGTATATATGTATTCATGCATGCATGTATGTATGTACAGTATATATGTATGTATTTTCTCACTTTATCTTTCATATTTACAGAGGAACTAGTCAGAGAACAGCTTGGGGCTTTAGTTGGAGATTTGGTGCAACCGTTGATGTTGTGTAACAGTCAATCACACTTGCACAACCCCCGAGAGAGATCGTGTTTCCTTGGAAACCTTTAGAGCTCTCCGGTTACATCCCATAATCAAACTAATCCTGCGTTATGACTGGTTATGCTTCAGCGGCCCGGCCTCACACCGAGCTCTCTTTGCGACTCTTATTTCCATGTGAAAAGCGCAGAAACTTTTTTACGGCACGTGGTGTGATTTTAAAACTGAAGTTGTCAAATCGCTCCTGTTGCCACCTGCTCTGCGTCTCGGCCTCCTGCAGCTGTTAAAAATAACCCAGGAGAAACGCTTGCAGGGCAGAAAAGCCTCCCTGCCTGCGTTATCTCAAAAGCAGGATCGTATGCTCAGCTGGAATCCTGAACGCTGCAGCAGCAGGGCCTTATATGAAGAGAAGTGAACAGCGTGTACGAACGCAGACGGGAAACACTGGCCCACAACAGGGTTATATTATCCTAAACGAAACTCAAACTAAAACCTAAATAAGTGGAGTTTAGAAAAGTGAAACTAAATAAAAACCAAAACCTTCAAGAAACACTAAACTGAAACTATATTGCCAGGTTAAAAAAACTATTTAAAATAAGTCAAAATTAACGCAAATCAGAGATGGCACTGTGCCGTAATCGCTTCACATCGGACACTAAAAGGCACAAAGACCAAACATTAATCTTAGTATTTTGTGTGTGTATGTAGCTACATATTTCTAAAACATTATACCTGGCCCTTACAAAACAAACTAAAACTAAAATAAAACTAGCAAACACACTCTGAAACGTAACTTCAAAACTAAACTAAAAAGTAATGTAAAATTCTGTATTCTTTTTTCTGTCCCTTTTTCATTTCATAGACTATATGTTTTCTTATCTCTCTCTTTACGGTTTGCTGAATAATTGTAAAAGGAAAGGAAAGGAAAAGGAACCCAACATGCCAAGCCCCTCCTTTAGGGGTTTTCTAGCTTTCCTTTCTTCATTTAATGTCTCTTAAATGTGTCATTGTTCAAATCAGGTCAAAACCCTGGGACCAGAACCGGCCCGAGGCCCTGGACTCCCGGAGCCCCTGCACAGCTTTTAGTATATGGATGTCAACAGGAAGAGTGTGGGTTGGCTGTGTGTGTTTTTGGGACTTACTCTGTCGCTTGGTTCCAGCTTGGTACCCCCCAGGAACCACTCGACAGCGATGCCTTCATACGACAGCTCGCACTCAAAGGTGGCAGTCTCCCCGGCGGTCACCGTGGCGTCCTGCAAAGGCCTCGCCAGGCTGATCACCCGGGCTTTGGATTGGGGAGAAGACATGGTTAGTCCCCCCCCTCAGAACACAAACAAAAAAGTGCAATAAATCCAAAGAAATCCCCGTAGAGAAACGGCTAATCCTCAGTGGCTTATCGTCATGGCGTGTTGGAGCTGAAGGCCGGTGGCTGGACGCCCTCGGGACAACTGAACACAGCCACACTGGGACTTGGCACTGGGGGGGCTGGCTCATTAGCATACGACCTGCCGCACAAATTAAAACGCTGGCAGGCACCAGTAAGGGATGGGGTAGCATCCTGCCCCCTGCCAATCACTGCTAACCTGCTCTAGATAAGGCATGTGTCTTCTAAAATAACCGAGGGGCCTGATTGGCTGAGAGCCAGCCTCTGCCAAACCCAGCAGGGAAAGCCAACCTGCTCCTGTCAGTCACTGGCCGGCTGCAGTTTTCCTGGAAAAGGAGAATGTGGAAGCTACTCGCAGGGGTTACCCAACGTCACGCTGCAGAAAAATGCCGACATCATGGTTTGGCGCGTCGTAACGCTGTCATCAAACCCAGATACAGGATGCCAGTTTGAATTAACAAGTATTTACAGTAGGCTTCTTCACATGCCTGAATTAAAGCCCCTTAACAGCCAGTTAAAGGCCGAGCTGTCAGTCAGGATCTGCTCTGACAGCTAACACAATTTCTGTTCAACAATACAAAGCATCTGAAAGGAATTACATATTTCATGTGCGTACACTGCAACAACAAAAAGCTCCATCTGAGTGATTTCACTGTTTGAGAGTTCATTTTTTAAAAGTCTTTAAAGGGTCGGTGACAGCTGAGATATGACTCACATCACAGCCACTGGTTTACAGTTTCACACTCTCTTTTCTAGCTTTTAGGATTAGATGTGAACCTGACTGTTTATCGTTAAAGATGATCCTTTAACACTAGAGGTGTAAAGCTCTATTCTGTTCTCTACTAGCAAGAAACCTGTACAAATGGAAGTCATTACTAGAACCAAGTGTAACTGCGTCTCTGTGTTGGCGTTCTAACCTCCGGCTGATTTGTGAGGACTATGGTTAACTGCTCCTCAGATCTCTGCAGGGTCCAATCTGAGGTTTCTGTTGTACGACTAAAACTACTACTGAAAGTACACATGTTCCACCACAACAAGCTCCTTCCTGAGACTATTTAGTAGAGACATCTAGTGTTGTTTTTGGTGGTTTTAATTTTAGTTTTAGTCTAGTCTTTGTGTCAAGCTGTCATTTTAGTTTTTATTAGATTTAGTCACGTTCATACTCTTTTTAGTCTAGTCAAGTTTCAGTCGACTAAAAGGCATTTTAGTCTTCTTTTAGTCTGAATTATTATTATTATTATTAGTCTAGTTTTAGTCAACGAAAATTGTATTTTAGTCTTATTTTAGTAATGCAATTCTATTTAACCCAGTCAATATAGTATATGTACCTAGTAGTATATACGAAACCAAAAATGTCTTTTAGCCAAACCCATTTCAAACAAGGTTATGTTATTAAATTATCGTTACCTTAGAGACTCAAGAATACATCCATTCCAGACGCTCGGCTTTGAATATACAACATATTTATTTTACGTATGAATGACTTGTTAATATAAAGGTTTTGTTGCAGTGCAGAATATTTAATAATTCTACTATAAGAGTTTTAAAATAGTTTTACATCTTAACGGCGCAAATGTCAAAGATACAAACAAAAACTGACATTTTTCTCTGCAGCTTTCCTCCCTTTTATTTACCTAGAAAGGCCCTAATCCGCTGTTTGATATGATGGCGTGTAGAACATCAAAGCCGATTCCAAGGCTGCTGTTCCCAGCAGCAGCAGCCATAAGCCCCGCCCAACGACTCTTTACGCGATGTGATTGGCCTGACCAGAGTTTGGTTTTTCCAGCTCGCAAGCCAACGGAGAGTTGCTAGACGACCCTGGCTGCAGATTACATTTGCTGCCACTAGGGGGTGTCTAGATTTTTCACCACATTATGACTTTAATCTCAGAAATTCAGACATTTTTCTCTGCAGCTTTCCTCCCTTTTATTACCTAGAAAGGCCCTAATCTGCTGTTATATGATGTGAGTGTAGAACATATCAAAGACACAACTAAGTATATAACCGGACAGTTTATTTTTGCAGCTGACGTTGGGTAACAGTTTAACCCTTGTGTTGTCCTCAGGGTCAAATTTCACCCGTTTTTAAAGTTTTTTATATCAGAAATATGGGTTTCTTTCAACCAAATTGCCCCAAAATAAACTGGATGCATGCATGTAGGTTGTATGGGATACATGCAACATTCTTCACAGGTAAAATGAATGATCACTTTTACTGAATTTTGGGTGTTCTATGTAGTTTTATAGCATTTGAAAAACATTTTTTTAAATGGTTTCAAAACTAAATCCTGACTGAACTTTGACATAAACCAGTCTGTGATCCACTAAACATCCTCTGATCTTAACTATTAGTCAAATTCATTCATAGTTTTTGCTTTTTTATAACTCATAAATTAGGTTTAATGTCATATAATGTAGGTTTATTGACCATGAATGAAACAAAGGGTTGGATAAAAAGTGACAAAACGTTTTCAAAAAAGCGTCAAAAGCATCAATAAAAAAGTGGGGGAAACATTTTGACCCACAACTTCATGGTCACGGGAAGACAACACGAGGCTTAAAGAGAACATATCTGGATGAGAAGAATGTCTCGTTGTACCGGACGAGTTTCAGAATTAGTTTTAAACTCCCTCTACCCTAGCCTGACAAGCCAGACCCACATCCAGATGTTGGGTCTGGGCCTGACCCACGTCCAGATGTTGGGTCTGGGAACTCCCCATTGGCAGGGCTCAATCTGAGGGGCGGGATAAACGGTTGTCTTTCAGATTCCCTCTGCACGCAATAGGATAGCTCTCCAACCAATCAGAGCAACGCTAGCTGATAGATTACACTTTAAACTCTGAACACATCTTCCTTTTTTAAGAATGACTTCAGGGCCGTTCTTTGTTCTTTTCTCAAAGAAAAGCTTAACTCCAAGTCTTCCAGAGACCGCTGTTCCCAGCAGCAGCAGCCATAAGCCCCGCCCACCAACTCTATACACGATGTGATTGGCCTGACTAGAGTTTGGTTTTTCCAGCTCGCAAGCCAACGGAGAGTTGCTAGACGACCCTGGCTGCAGATTACATTTGGGGATTTCAACAATTAATTCGTTATTCGCTTGAGATACGGTAACACTTTTGCGCCATTAATATAATTCTTTAAATACGGTATACAATACAATTTTTCAAACATTTTTTTTCTTATATACGGTAATACTTTTGTGCCAAACAATATAATTTTTCAAAAAATTTTCTTAAAATAGATACTAATATACTTCAAACTGCCTATAATCTAGGATAAACTTTGAATTGGCTATAGGACGCACTCCAGGGTCTGAGCAACCTTGGTGGGCCGCCCTTGGAGGAGGGTGTATAGAAGGTAATGGCCGAAACACCTGATGATTCCAAGGTTCTCTACTGATGATGTGTCCTACAATTTAGCACTCAATTATATTGATAATAGGGGGTGTCTAGATTTCTAGGCTACCTCTATCCTGGTTTGATAAGATAAATCCTGCGTAACTCTCCGGCTTGATAACTCTCTGGTTCCTCTGGTGCCAAGCTGCTCTTTCTTATCTTTACTTTCTCTTTTCTTATCTTTGTGTGTGTGTGTGATTTCTGTCACCTTTGACCCTGAGCTGAGCGGAGGATTTGGCGTTCGCTGCCGAGAAGTCAACACTTCCGGCCATGTCCATTTTGCAGTTGAAGAGGATCAAAATGTGTCGGCTTCCCTCGTCCTTGATCTCCACATCCTGAGGACAAAATACCACAGTTCAAATTAATACCAACGTTCA
Source organism: Sander vitreus (assembly GCF_031162955.1). NCBI lineage: Eukaryota > Metazoa > Chordata > Actinopteri > Perciformes > Percidae > Sander > Sander vitreus. Next base: position 32,118,690 of record NC_135865.1, read on the forward strand.
AAACCATCAATCATCTTCATTCTGAGACGAGAGCTCATTCAGAGCTCTCTATAATTCTACATTCCCCCTGCTCTGGCGTTTCCCCCTCTCATTCCCCCTGCTCTGGCGTTTCCCCCTCTCATTCCCCCTGCTCTGGCGTTTCCCCCTCTCATTCCCCCTGCTCTGGCGTTTCCCCCTCTCATTCCCCCTGCTCTGGCGTTTCCCCCTCTCATTCCCCCTGCTCTGGTGTTTCCCCCTCTCATTCCCCCTGCTCTGGCGTTTCCCCCCTCTCATTCCCCCTGCTCTGGCGTTTCCCCCCTCTCATTCCCCCTGCTCTGGTGTTTCCCCCCTCATTCCCCCTGCTCTGGCGTTTCCCCCTCTCATTCCCCCTGCTCTGGCGTTTCCCCCTCTCATTCCCCCTGCTCTGGTGTTTCCCCCCTCATTCCCCCTGCTCTGGCGTTTCCCCCCTCCTCATTCCCCCCTGCTCTGGTGTTCCCCCCTCTCATTCCCCCTGCTCTGGTGTTTCCCCCTCTCATTCCCCCTGCTCTGGTGTTTCCCCCTCTCATTCCCCCTGCTCTGGTGTTTCCCCCTCTCATTCCCCCTGCTCTGGTGTTTCTTTCATCCTTCTTTCCTTCCCTACATTCTTCCTTTCTTCTTTCCTTTCCTCCTTACATACTTCCTTAATACTTACATAAAGTGTTGAGCTGCAAAGATGAATGGATTAGTCGTCAACTATTAAATTAATCTCCAAATATTTAGATAATCTATAATCTAGAGTCATTTTTGATGATATAACAGGTAAACTTGTGTGATGTCAGCTTGTTAAATGTGAATATGTTCTAGTTTCTTCTCTCCTCTGGGACAGGAAACTGAATATCTTTGAGTTGTGGACAAAACAAGACATTTGAGGACGTCATCTTGGACTTTTTGGGAAACTCTGATCCACATTTTAGAGACAGAACTACTCATCCATTCATCCAGAATATGATCATTAGTTGCAGCCCCTAAAAAAAAACAGTGACATCTTTACGTGTGTGTAATCTTACAGGAGACGGGTGGATCATCTCTCCCTTCAGTTTCCAGGTGGCGTGAAGGTCCTCCTCTGAAATCTCTGTCTCAAACTTGGCCGTCTCCGTCTCGGTGACCTCTACGCTGTACAGCGGGCGCACCACCTTGATGTCGCGCTCTGTGGAGGTTTAAAATGTCGTTAGAGGAAAAGCAAAATGGCTGACTGACATCTCTCAGGGAAACCACAGACACGTTAGGCAAGTGAAAATGTGTCAAGTGAAAATGTTGCTGTACAGAGTGAGAGAGACGATGAGTGGAGGACAAACAGCGAAGACGTGACCGGACAGTTTGGACAGAAAGCGGACGCTCTTATTCAGAGCGCCTTACAGTTTTTTTGCAAAAGCAGAAAGACATTGAGTCACTCTTGACAATAACCCAACCCAAAAAAACATCTCTACACTGTCAACACATGCTCCATAAATGTCCTATAAAGCATTATAACCAAGTTAGTTATGCCTCTAAAGACATTTATGGATTCTTTCAATCAGGCCGGTCTCGCTAGAAAGGATCTTGGTTTAAAATGTATTTCTTGTCAGCTGCTGAAAATGAACTAAAGTACTAGCAGTAGTGAAGAACATACTGATCATCTTTTAAAGGTCCTATGACATGCTGCTTTTTTGATACTTTTACATAGGCCTTAGTGGTCCCCTAATACTGTATCTGAAGTCTCTTTTATATAGGCCTTAGTGGTCCCCTAATACTGTATCTGAAGTCTCTTTTATATAGACCTTAGTGGTCCCCTAATACTGTATCTGAAGTCTCTTTTATGTAGATCTTAGTGGTCCCCTAATACTGTATCTGAAGTCTCTTTTATATAGGCCTTAGTGGTCCCCTAATACTGTATCTGAAGTCTCTTTTATATAGACCTTAGTGGTCCCCTAATACTGTATCTGAAGTCTCTTTTATGTAGATCTTAGTGGTCCCCTAATACTGTATCTGAAGTCTCTTTTATGTAGATCTTAGTGGTCCCCTAATACTGTATCTGAAGTCTCTTTTATATAGACCTTACTGGTCCCCTAATACTGTAAGCCATGATGTCTCTGTCTCTCTCATGGGGGGGCCAAATTCTCTGGGCGAGCAAAGCAGAGAAAGGGGAGGTAACCTTTCCCCTTATGACGTCATAAAGGGAAGATTCCAGATCGGCCCATCTGAGCTTTCATTTTCTCAAAGGCAGAGCAGGATACCCAGGGCTCGGTTTACACCTATCACCATTTCTAGCCACTGGGGGACCATAGGCAGGCTGGGGGAGCTCATATTAATGTTAAAAAACCTCATAAAGTGACATTTTCATGCCATAGGACCTTTAATGTCGCCTGCCAAATATAAATATTCATAATGAATGAAACAAAAACAAGTTAGTAAAAAGTGTGAGAGTTATAAAATGTATATGAAACACTTTTATGAACATCTGAGTGAAGAGACATTCACAGATTCATGTCTCCGTTGTTTCTTCAGACGTCATAAAGAGAGTTTCTATAAACAGTTATAACGCAGATGTTCAGGGCTGGATTATGACAAGACGTCACAAACGTTACAAAACATTTAGAGTACAGAACATAAAGATGGAGGATGGAGGATAGGATGGCCCGGACAGAGGCTGGGTTTCGGGGAACTGGAGTGGGCGGGGCCTGATTCTGCCGTCCTGAGCAGGGTCTGGGGATGGCCGCAGGTATTACCTTCGATGTTCAGGTCGGCTGTGGTTTTGTCGGTGCCACAGTCGCAGGTGTACGCTCCCATGTTGCTCTTTGCCGCCTTCTTGATCAGCAGCGTGCGCTTCCTGCCGTCCGACTGGAAGAGAACATTCTTGGAGGCAAAGATTTCGTTACCGTCTTTGAACCAGCGGACATCAGCGGCCGCCTTGCTCAGCTCGCAGGACAAAATCACCTCGTCTTTCTCGACAGCAGTGTAGTTCTGCAGCTTCACTGTGAAGTACAGGTCGCCCTCTGCAAGGAGACATGCAATGAGCAGTTAAAGCAGAGAACCATTGGGGAGTTAGGAAACGAGGCCAAAAAAGTCATCAAAACCAAGGCGGGATTATTTCTGGGAATTCAGCAACGGTGGAAGAAGTATTCAGATTCTTTACTGCAGTTAAAGTACTAATACTACACTGTATAAATACTCTGTTACAAGTTGAAGTACTGCAGTGAAAATGTTACTTACTACTTTTGTCTTTCTTTCTGTCTCTGCTTACTTTCCTTCTTTGTCTTTCCTTGTTTCTGTCTCTTTCTGTCTCTCCTTACTTTCTGTCTTTCCTTCTTTCTGTCTTTCTTTCTGTCTCCTTACTTTCCTTCTTTGTCTTTCCCTGTTTCTGTCTTTCTTTCTGTCTCTCCTCCATTGTAGAAAGTGTAAAGGATCCAACCAGTTGTGTGTTTAATGGTCTGATCCTCTCAGCTGACTTGTAGCCGTTATATTGTTGGCTAGTTTACTTTAGAATAAAACATCAGATTTTATGAACTACATGTGTTCTGTGAGCAGTAATCTTAATGTGTAAAGTAACTAGTAACTAAAGCTGTAACAGATGAATGTAGTGGAGTAACTAAAGTAACTAGTAACTAAAGTAACTAGTAACTAAAGCTGGAACAGATGAATGTAGTGGAGTAAAAAGTACAATATTTCTCTCTGAAATGTAGCGGAGTAGAAGTAAAAAGTGGCACGAAAAGAAAAGACTCTAGTAAAGTACAAGTACCTCAACATTTGGGCTTAAATACAGTGCTTAGAGTAAATACTTAGTTACAGTCCACCGCTGGAATTCAGCCCTGGAAACGCTACTAACCGAGCACGGTGAGCATGGCCTCAGCGGTCTTGCCCATGGCCTCGACTTTGATCATGGACGTGTCATCGATGGTGACCTCCTTGAAGGCCAGCGTGTGCACTTTCCCGTCCTCCGACATGTGCACCACCTTGCTGGGGTGCAGGCGCACGCCGTTTCTGTACCACACCACTGGGATCTTTTCGTGAGAGAGTTCCACGCTGAACTCTGCGGTTTCACGTTCCTTCACTGTCACGTCTTTAATCGGCTTGATAAATTCGAGGCGAATACCTGACAAAAACAAATTACATGTACACACATAGGGAATTAAATCTAGAGTTGTAACACAGTTTGTAGATAAACACATACAGACATACACAACATGTTTTGGAAGGAAAACGTGGCGTACGTATATATCCCAAACGAATTGGACTGACTCCATTTACCTTTGATAATCAACTTCCCAGATGTCCGTTTATCTTCAGCCTCAAACATGTATTTGGCTTCGTCTTCATATCTGGCAGATTTTACAACAAGAGTGTGTCTCTTTCCCTCTGCCACGAGTTCAAACTTATCGTCGTTTGACAACTCCTGAGATCCCTTCAACCAACGGAAGCTTTTGGGCTCTCTAGAAATGTCCACCTCAAACTTTGCTTCGTCCTTTTCGTACACATGCACGTCAGCCAGCGGTGTAATGAACGAGACGGGGTGCTCTGTTGGTTCAGACACATACAGTTAGGGCTGCGTAAAAGGGCTCAGGAATAAAAGCTTTGGCTCCGTTGTGTTTCGGTAAAGTTGATGAAAGTCAGTGGTTTGCCACACTGACAAAAATTACCCAAAAGAAAGTTCTACGTAAGACAAAAGAATGTTCTTTGTATGCAGAACGTAATACCATTCACTACACTTGTCATGGAATACAAATCATAATTACATTACATACACAATTATCATTTTCTGGTTATTTTTGATATTGCAGCACCCGACAAAATAAGACGGCAACTTGCAAAGAAACTGAAGAACGATAAGATTTAAAAGCAACAAGTGAACCAAGAAGGTATAGAAGTGAGGAAGTGAGGAAGCTCACCCTTCACTTTCAGGTTAGCAGAGCACTTGGCGTTTGCGGCGGTAAACGCCACCTCGCCTGTTAGAGGCACTTTGCAGTTGTACAAGACCAGAGTGTGTTTGGCGCCGTCCTCCACGATCTCAACATCCTGCAGACGACCGACAGACTTCAGCATTTCAGTACAAAAAATGAGGACTCAAAAGAAAACCAGAGCAAGGCCGTGCGTCAATTCACTTTCATTCTTCAGCTAACGAGAAATCAAACATTTCTCAACCGTGAGTGGTTTGAAATGTGAATCTTTTCTTAACAAAAGCCACGTCTGGGTTTAATGAAAACGAAAGTGAATAGACCCACGGGTAAGAGAATATCTGCTGAGTGGTTATTAAAGAGACATACGGCGGATGGACTGAGGACTTCTCCGTTCAGTCTCCATTGGCCATGGACATCGTCCTCGCTCAGCTCGACTTCAAATCGAGCGGTCTCTCCGTCAAACACCTCGACGCCGTACGTCGGCCGAACCACCTTGATGTGGCGCGCTGAGGTTTAAGAGACATTAAGACATTTAAATATTCAAACAAACTTGACATAAAGACACAAACACTTAGACAACAGACATATATACAGAAACCTCAATTGAAGGTTCTTTATAGAAACCTCCTTTAACATGCCACCTTTTCATTGGATCATAAACAACCAATGGGCTCTCAATGTTGGCGTCAATGGGATCAAATGATTATTATTATTCTCATTAATATTTTGTCCTTGTGTAAAACATTTTGTAGTTGTAGGGTTATTTTGTGCTTGTGCAAAAAGTATTTGTAGCTGTAAAATTTAAAAAAGTCCATTCATTTGGACGCATTATTTCCATAACTTCCATATCATGACTTTGCGTAAACATACAGGCCACTTTCCTAAAGCCAAGTGGCCTGTTATCTGTACGCATTTTGAGCTATCCGCATGTATGTCTACGCTGTATCAGAGAGACTGGCAGTCTGCAACGTCACAGCGTAAACATGCACGCCACGTGGCGTGTTATCGCAAGGCTATGGTTGGGTTTAGGAAACGTGACACGTGGAACATGACAATGTCACATGTGGGACACGATCCCCGGTCTCCTGGGAGAAAGTCCTGTGTTTGACCCATGCTCCACCCCGACCAACCTCCCTACGCAGATTTTCGCCCTTTCATACTACTCGCTACGGCGTCAATTCACATGCAATCGCAAGGTAATGTAAGTCAATGGAGGCCAAACGGCGTTGATAAAAACGCCAAAAAGCAAGTATGCTTCTTGATAACACGCCAATAATGGCATACGAATTGGCGTGTCATACATACGCCACTTCATGAGATCTGTCTGAATAAATGAACTTCTCTTTAGCCATTTAGTTCTATATGGACCTATTACATTATTAAGGTGCCACAGTTCTATAAAATGTAGTTTCTTTAAAGAGGGATGGTTCTGTGATGGTACATAACCATGAAAAAGTATCTTTAAGAACATACAAAGTTACAAACAAAACCAGAACAGAACAAAAGACACACAAGTTATGAAGGAAGAACACTACAAGAGAAGACTGGTATCTCTAAAATTAGGGTGATAATCAGGCTTAGATACATCAGAGCTTCCATGGAAATCTGTAACTCTTGTTGTATCCAAGGAAGGTTGAATTCAAAGGCAACTGGACTTGGTTAAAGGTGCAGTAGGTAAGACTTAGTAACAGTAACTTTCTGTCATATTTGCTAAAACGGACCCTATGTTCCAGTAGGACTACATGAAGCAGGTCATTTAAAAAAAATCTGGCTCCTCTGGCTCCACCTACAGCCTGTAGTGAGATTTGGAAAAATCCACCACTCCCTGTTCAGATGCACCAATCAGGGCCAGGGGGGGTGTCTAACTGCATGTCAATCACTGCTCATGCACACGCATTCATTCTCCCTTGTTGGGGGAGGGGCTTAGGGGACCCTTTTGGGCTTTAGCAGAAAGGGGGGAGGGACTGAGAAGTTGTTGATGTTCAAATTTTTTGGCTAAGTCCTGGATCTTCACAATCCTACCTACAGCACCTTTACGGTTCTTGAAGACATTTAGTCTCTCATCTGAGAGTCTTCTTCAGTTCTGACAATCGTTAGTGCTTCTGGCTGTTTAATGACCGTCGTTATGGTCGTTGGGGACTTTAAGAAGTCTTAAACAAGTCCATTTAGAAGAGGAAAGGACTGGACTTCTCAGAAGTTAAAATAAATGATGAAGGTGCTCTTTGGAAAGGAACACAAAAGGACAGGTCTGGTATTTGGATGGCTTTTTCATATTAAAATGAAGTTGTAAAAATGATTTTTAATGTACTTTCATTTTAATATGAAAAAGCCATCCAAATAAAGAATATTTCACTTTTTGCAAGAAGAATGCCTTGGACCTGTCCATTTTTAACTTAAACAAGTGCCAGTTGCCTTTGAATTTAACCTTCCTTGTAAGAACCCCCCCCTTTGTCATGCACGCTGGTTGGCGGATGTCTTCTATTTCCTTCAATTAGGACAAATTTGACTTTCTACAAGGAGTTATGTTATAAATGTTGGAAGGTATGGTGCCCATTTTTTTCTATATTTTGAGAATACTAGTTTCTCACATATTCCTGACTAAGACTAGACTGGCCTAAACCTGGCAATATGTCCTATTTTGTACTATGTTAGGGTGACTACCTATTGTAATGTTTTGCTGAATTTGGATGCTGTATATGTGTCTGTATTTTTGTATTTAATCCTCATTCCTGACTGTGGGGGGTTGTTGTGTTTTGGTTTGCTTCGATTTGTTGTTTATTTTATTTTGTGTATGTAAGCCAAAAAAAATAGGAAATTTGGTTTTATACATACATTTTTCAACTGCTTTTGTATTGCTGTTTTGAAATTAATAAACAAACCTTCCTTGACCTGGATGACTGAGAACCTTCACAGACAACTCTTGTAGTGTTTTTCAGGAGGGTGGAGATGAGAAAGAACACATACACGTGATGACTGAGGTAATTAAGAGGTGAAAAAAGTGCTTCAGGTGCAAAAAACTACAACAAAAATAGCGATGGGGCTTGAAGTGAGATTAGATGAAGGGTGAAGCTAAAGGTGTTCGTCAGGAAGGGGACTGTGATTTTACCTTCAATGTGAAGTGTCGCTGTTGTCTTGTCTGTTCCACAATCACATACGTATTGTCCTTTGTCTTTGTCCCCAACTTTATTGATGACGAGGGTTCTGCGTTTGCCCTCGGCCTTGATGGCCACCATCTTTGAGGTCTTGATCTCGGCCTCATCGTGGTACCACATAACATCGACGTCTTTGCTGAGCTCGCAATCAAGAACCACCTCGTCTTTCTCCACTGCAGTATAGTCCTGCAGCTTAACTGTGAAGTACGCATCTCCCTCTGGAATAGGGGATATTTTAGGGTGACTCTCCATGGCACAAACACAACACATTCAACATATATAAATGGCTCAAGGTAAACACAGGACAAGACAGACAAATGCACAACATAGAGAAACAATTTCTTACAACACAGAACACAGAAAACGTCTTACGAATACAAAATAAGGTTTTTGTGTGAACCTACAAAGACACAAACACGGACAAACTGACGAAGGTCGTTTTGTGGACCTACAAAGACACAAACACGGACAAACCGTACAAATAGCTGTGGGGGAAGAAGAAGGACAGACACTGGAAAACGAAGACAGAAAGAGGACAGGAGGTTATTCTTGGTTTACCTATGACCGTCAGGTTGGCCATGGAAGGAATTCCTTTGGCCTCAGCCTTAATTTGACAAGTATCATCGAGAGTCACTTCCTTCATTTCTAGCACATGCTTCTTTCCGTCTACATGAGTGACCACGGTTCTGCTCGGATGAATTTTAACGTCATTCTTGTACCAAGTGACGGGGATGTTCTCGTGAGAGAGCTCCAGCTCGAAACGAGCCGTTGTGCCTTCCTTCACAGTTTGGTCCTTTATCGGCGAGATAAATTTGAGCCTGATACCTATAATTGTATTAGTAAAGCATATTCATATGAGTTAGTTTGAAAGAGGCACAAACCAACTCAATGACTGGAGTCAGAATAATAATAATGGTTCTGCTAATTGTGTCCAGTAATGGCGACCCAGCACTTACCCTCCACTGTGAGTCTAGCTGTTGAAGTTTTTCCCAGAACCGCAATTGTATATTCGTCTTCGTCATCAAACTCACAACAGTTTATAATAAGCATATGCTTCTTTCCATCATCGATGATGTCATACTTTTGGTCTGGGGTAATGACGTCATCGCCTCTATGCCACATGACCTTAGAGACATCCTTCGTTATGGTGCATTCAAACTTAGCCTGTTTCTTTTCAGGCACAGAAACGTCCTTCAGCGGGACAACAAAGTCCATTTCGATTTCTAGATTAAAAAGGTGACAGACATAGGTACACAACATCAACAACACAACAACAAAACACAAAAAAACAGTACAACGGTCTACAGCCAAGGCCAGTTTACCATGTACACCCTGATGAGTACCTCTTTATGGGTCTAAAGATTTATACCAAAGGGATGTCTGGGGTATTTAAATGAAGAACCAATTACATTCTTTACCTTTACGGCAGCTGGATTCTCGTAATATCACATATCACAGTAAAATCCATCTTGTCTGGCTCTATCCTAATGCGTTTATGTCTGAACTACCAGCTAACTGAACCAATCAGCGTCCGGTGAGGAGCTACTGGCAGCTATGGGCGTGGTTTAGGTGTGTGACAGCCACTTCGATGGCGGACATGATAGACGAATGGTTCATCCAATCACTTGCCAGGTATTTTTTGAAAGTCCCTGCCCTTTCGTAAACAGTTTCCAATGACGACTTCTCAAATGGTTCTGTGTTAACAATCCATCTGGTGCATCAGGTTATGACTACCATGGATGTATTATAATAACTGGATACCGGATCCCAAAAGGGCGCCTATTCAGTTCAGAAATGTTCCAGTTTCGGATAAATAAAGTCCATCTATCTGTCTTATCAATGGAGTTTCTTGCCAAAAAAAGTTTCTGATCTTCTGGGTTTCCTTCCGTGATGCGCGACCAGGTGAATCTGCACAGTAGTGTTTCTCCCACAGGCCCAAAGATTTTACATTGTTGTGACAATGTCACAGGTTTTTAAATCGCTTTTCTCGGTTCAAGGGAAGTTTTTCAAATATAAAAAAGTCCATGGATTAAAAATTCATAATAAAAAGAGTCATAAGCAACCTTGTTTGCAGTTGGAGGTGTCCTGTCAACTGTTTTACAGACGTCTCTTTTACAATGGTAGCATGTGGGTAAAATGGGCCGCAGAGGGATTTTTCATTGCAATACCGCGAGTGGTCACTGGAAAACATTGGCTGCTAGGCTGGGAGCTGTTCCTCCTGTATCCTACAGAAAACCTATTGGAGACATCTTCAGGTTGTGCAGGGTATCTTAAGCTGAAATGACGTCAAATTGCATTCATTCTGCTTTGGAGAATGGCGTTTAAGGACTCCATTTGTTGAAGGCTAAAGTGCTGTCATCAAGGAACACAGTCTTGCTGGTAACAAGGGTTCTTCATGAAACATTCACCAAAAGTTTCGTCAACGGTAAAGGACCGGTCCATCATCTTCTCCGGTTTGCACCAAATTCTGACTTCAGTTTCATTAGGATGCAACAAGGATCTTAACTCTTCGGGCCATTTTCTTTCTTCACTGGGGTTACCTTCTGTTTGAGACCATCTGCTGGTACGCTAATGTTAAATCAAACAGTTACTAAACTCTTTAAACTTTGCTAAATCTAAAGCGATGTGATTATTAATGTCTGGTTGAATGACACATTCATGAACGCTGGTGTAACTAATAAACTGGCCACTGTGCATAGATTTAACATAAAACATTTAACCACAGACGGTACAAATATGGAACACTTACAGTGAACGTACTACACACACAATGTAGAATCTGACAGAACAACAGACAGGTTTCCATTGGACAGACAGACAAACAGATGAACAACCAAGAATGAAGAACAAACACTGGACACCATTTTGACTATCTGAAATAGTTGGGATCCTTGGGTCCTTGTCTTCGTCGGCTGCATGAAGTCTCAAAGAATGGCGCAAATAATGAACTTGACTCAATAACCCTATTAAATAAAGATCTAAGGTCCGCTCTCACTTGCCATAAAGCTTTATTTTATTTTCCGCGGACCTTACTCCTTTATTTTTACCGGTACATTGTAGTTCCAATCCCGGATACCAGGAGTTCTTCTTACCTCTGACATTGAGCATTGCGCTGGTTATGGCGTTCAGAGCCTGGTAGGACACTTCTCCGGCCTGATCCAACTGGCAGTTTTTCAGAGTGAGTTTACGCACCCCACGCTCCATTTGGATGTCGCACATCTGGAGAATACATTACAGTGCGTTAATATATAAAAAGTAGTGAACACGAACATGGAAATGTAGAAATACATGCATTAGGATTAGGGCTGTCAATCGATTCAAATATTTAATCGCAATTAATTGCATGATTGTCCATGATTAACTTGCGACTCATCGCAAATGAATCTGTTCTAAATGTACTTTAAAAGGGATTTTTTTTTTCAAGCTTTTATTGCTGAAGTGGTGTTTGAGACTGGACGTACTCCGGGGGTAACCCAGTTCACATGGACAGTACATGCAGATAATTTAAGTCTTGTGGAGAGAACCATCTGCAAGTCTTAATATTTCCAGCAAAGAAATCTTAGTATTTTCGAAAAAGTTATAATAAGTATATTATAATACTAATATTTCCTGATAATAGTCTTAATATATAAAAAAACGTCTTAATTAAAAAAACAAAAAAACATTATTTCTTACCACACTGAACACACACACTCAATAGCACCCCCCGCATGCACGCACACACATTCACACCTTCACATACGGACCATGTGCAATAACTAGTACTTTTAGTGTGTATATTTCTTTCTATTTATGGTTGTATTGTTTTACTATTTATTTCTTGTCTTTAAAGATTTAGATTCATGTTTACTGGGTGAACTGCTGCTAAGAATTTCGTTGTTCATTGTTGTACAATGACAATAAATCTTCTGATTCTGATTCTGTGGAGGAAGGTCTCGCAATGCAAGACTAGCCCTAATTAAGAATCATGTGACATTCTACAAAAACAAGTTGATCGAATCATACCGGGGATCTGGTTAAAACCTCTCCTTTGAGCTTCCATTCTCCAGGAACATCCTCCTCAGAGATCTCTGTCTCAAACTTGGCTTCTTCCTTCTCAACCACTTCAACGCTGGCCAGGGGCTTCAGGATCTCGGCCTCCCGCTCTGAGAAAGAGGTTGTATTAGTACTCATAAATACAAACCAAATGGCAGGTAAAGTATTTAAAGGTCCCATATTGTGAAAAGTGAGATTTTCTTGTCTTTTTTTTATTATAAAGCAGGTCAGGGTGCTTTCTTTATACTGTAGTATAAGTATCAAAAGGCTCAATACACAGAAAAATGCACACAGCCCTCATTGAGAAACTGTGCCTTTAAATGAGCCGTGAGTACTTCCGTACGGTTGTGCAACTATACTATATATATATAGGTAGAAATAAACACTACAGTGGCGCAGTCATTCCCCAGCTACAAAGACAATGCAGAGATGCTGAGAGTGCATAACCTGAAACACTGACCAATCAGAGCAGTCTGGGCTTTTACAGTAGGATGGCTTAAAGAGACACGCTAAAAAGAAACATTTCAGACTGAGGGTGAATACAGGTATATTCAGACAGACAGTATGAGTAAAAAAAATGTTTTTTGAACATTAAAGCATGTAGAATAAACCTCACACAAGGTAGGGGGGTCTTGTGTGAGGTTTATCGAATGTTTATGACTCGTTGGATGACATATGTGATAGATAGATGTATAAATGTACAGTACACTTATGTTTCATGCATGTTTACTGTTTGTTTATTGTGTGTTTATGTGCGATGCGCCGCCATTTTTGATTTCTCTACCGCCCAAGACGAATTTCTCCAATAGGAGACAGGAGACATTTATCTTAAACAAGTTTTAATAGAAACCCAAAACACAATAATGAACCTGAAAATGAGAAAAATATGGGACTTTTAAGGGACTATGGTTGAAATGAAGGTAATTATGTAGGTAGAAAAACCTCCTAGCGTTAGCTTGGCTGTGTAGACACGTCCTTCCACCTCCATGGCGTATTCTGCTACGTCATCAGGCTGACAGTTCTTGATGGTGAGCGTCAGCTCCTTTCCGTCCTTCTTCATCTCAACCTTGTCAGAAGGAGTGACCTCAGTCTCTCCTTTGAGCCACTTCCAGTTGGGAGTATCCTTGAAGAGCTCGCATTTAAATGTAGCGGCTGCCTTCGGTTTCACATGCTGGTCTCTCAGTGGTTTCACAATCCAGTCTTTGATTATTTCTGTTGGAGATGAACATTACTGAATCAGCGTCCATCATACCACTAAAGACACAACATGCCCCATTAATATACTAATTTTTAACTAAAATGTAGTGTAAACCACAGCAGAGGAGCTAAAAATAGTGAAAAACGTCCATCCCAGTTTCTCAATGTCCAGAGTGATATCTTTAAATATCTTGTTTTGTAAGTCCAAAACCCAGATATTCAGTTTATTATGATATGAAACAGAAAAGTCCCGCAAATCTCCATAACTGAGAGGCTAAAAACATTGCATTTTCTGTTATTTTTGCATGAAAAATTACTTTAATGATTAATCGATTATCAAAATAGTTGGCCATTGTTTTTTCTGTCGATCGACAAAGCAATTAGTCGACTAATCGTTGCAGCTCTTGCGTAGTGAGAAAATTTCAAGGTTCTTCTTAATCTGTGTTTGCAGTGGCAAGACGTGAATATCTGAATTTAGCATTGGGACATTTAGTGACATCTAGTTTTGAACTGGACATCGAGATGTATAATGTTGTTCAGAACAACTAAAATATATTGTCATGTCATCAGCGTACAATGAAGTGATTATTTGTACGCTGATGACATGACAATATATTTTAATTGTTCTGAACATTATACATCCACAAATGCCATTCCGGCCCTAATCTATCCCAGTACAAAGTCCTTACAAAACAACAGTATTAATGTATGTTACTGCGTCTCGGAATATTTTCAATCAATGCATTCTCATGAACGGATTCGTACGATGTAGCAGGAAAATGTTTGCACACCAATTCGTATGATATCCTACGAAATAGGTGAGCAGAGCTCCTTGAGATGTCGCCGTATTAGCGGCAGTTGGTAGTTGAGTTTACCGGACAAAAGATTACTTTGAGCCGGGTACAGGGCACCGCGAGCTGCTGGGTCGATTCGGCAGACATTATAGTTGAGTATACCGGACAAAAGATGATTTTGAGCCAGGAACAGGGCACCAAGAGCTCCAAAAAGTGACCTTCATGAGGCGACGACATTTAAGTTTAGGCACCAAAACGACTGGAGGACACTCTGGAGGAATGAACACGCATTTCCTGATTGAAAGTCTTTTGTTTTCCCCTGGGAAGTGAACTCTGCTCTGTGGCTTGAAAGTGCTGTGTTTTATGTAGTATTTTAGTACAAATACTTTGTTAATGGACTTAAAGGTGCACTAGGTAAGACTTATAAAACTAACTTTCTGTCATATTTGCTGAAACTGACCCTGTGTTCCAGTAGAACTACATGAAGCAGGTCATTAAAAAAAAACATCTGTAGTGCGATTTGCAAAAATCCACCGCTCCCTGTTCAGATTCACCAATCAGGGCCAGGGGGGGTGTCTAACTGCGTGTCAATCACTGCTCATGCACACGCATTAATTCTCCCTTGTGGGGGGAGGGGCTTAGGAGACTGTTTTGGGCTTTATCGGAAAGGGGGGAGGGACTGACAAGTTGTCGATGTTAAAAATGTTTGGCTAAGTCCTGGATCTTCACAATCCTACCTACAGCACCTTTAAGTAGAAATCTATAATTCGTCGTTTATATTTCTGGAAACCTTTACTTTTAGTTTACTACATCTCCTAAATAAAATGTATACTTTTACCCTGATACATTTCCTCTAAGCATCTTCGTTACTCATTTGCAAGAAATATTTTCGTATGTTGGAGTGAAAGATTCTTCCCCACAAGAAAATGAAATTCTGTTTCTGTTTTTGTCTTTGTTGATGTCAGACTTTGAATTTGATGTTTAAGAAGTTGTGGAAAACCTAATTATTAATATAAGGAAGCCACAATAAAATTTATAATCCAAAAACGTTTTTTTTTACTTTTACTTCTAATAATTAAGTACATTTAATATCAACAACCTGATTCAATATCCTCTTTTGCTTACCAATGACTTTGACGCTTGTCGTAGTCTTTACATCCTCCTGATTGGCCACTTCGCATGTGTAGACGCCAGTGTCCTCCTCAGTGGTGTTCTGGATGGTCACAGCATGCTGCATACCAATGATATTGATCTGAACCTTGCCGGCCTTTTTCTTCAGGACTTCTCCATTCCTCTTCCATATCACATCTCTCTCTTTGTTCAACTCACAGGTCATATACAGAGGCTGACCCTTCATAGCTGAAGTCTCTGGCTCTAGCTCTTTGATCCATTTCACAGGGAGCTCTGTGAGAAGATTAAAAAGGCAATGAGCAATTTGACATTGGTGTTTAACGTTTAAATAGGATCATGAGAGACTTCTGGTCTTCATGACACCAAGTATCTTTGCTGTTATTTTTTAGGCAGAAAAAAGATATAAATACCTTCAACAATGAGCTTGGCTACGCATGATATTTCCTTGCCGGCATTCTTGGCGATACAGGTGTATTCACCGGTGTCGGACAACTGGACATCAATAATGTTCAACTTGCGATCTTTGCCGTCAGAAGTGAACTTGTGCTTGGGGCTCTCGCGCAGGTTACTGTCGCCTTTCATCCATGTTGTGATGGCAGTGGAAGGCGAGACCTCACACTCAAACACAGCAGATGAGCCGATAGACTCGGCTTCCTGCAACACGATGTCCTGAATCTTCTTAATGAACTTCAGAGGCACGGCTTTGAGTTTGAATCCTCCGAAAGGTTCCTCTGGTGGTGTGGGGCCTCTTCCACCGGGCTTCAGGCCGCGGCCCCGGCCTTCTCCAGGGGACGGGGTCTGCTTGGCTGAAAGGCAAATTAAATGACAAATTGGCGTTTAAATTTCAAGAAGGATTCTGTGGCATCACGATATAGGACGTAGAACTCAACAGGGTTTTCTTACTGAGAATTCATGGCAACACACTTACGTTTCAGCCCTCTACCTCTACCTCTTCCTGCTTCTTCTGATGGTTGTCCCTCTGTTCAGAAATAAATCAAATGAATTTGCTGCACACACTGTAATCATATGTCAATGTATTCATAAACATGCCAGTGCTGGGAGATATATAAGGTCCACTCGAATGGATAGGGGATGTGATAGTGATGGTAAATAAATGAAATTGAAACGAAGGCAGACAAAACAATGATGAATAATGTCAAATTACAACTTTACAGCGATGTTTGCACCATGATGAGATGGAATAATGAACAGAAATGTAAAGATGAAGAACACATGTTGGACTGACAGGAATTACTTGATATTGAAATGGAAGATACACAAATAACATAACAGACATGACAGAATGAATGAATGAATATAAAGAGACAGTTTGACAAACAGAATGATAATTAACATAAACACAAGAAAAGAGATGGCATAAATCGCGTCATGATGAGGTAAAGCCAATTTAGATGGAGGCATGATGGTGGTAATGGGTAGAGATTATTCAGGGCATGAAGGAAGGGTTTTTCTCGGCCATCACCCAACGAGTTGGGGGCCGCCGCCATCTCACCTCTCCTGGGCCCCCCTGGAACCTCCAGGGCACCTTCCTCTCCTTCGCCCTCCCAGTCTTCGGAGCCGTAACTCTCCCGGGGAACCAACTCCCAGCCCCAGGTCTCTTCTTCCTCCTGCTCAACGTCTTCCTCCTCTTCGAATATCTCCTCCTCTGGCTGGGTGGCGACCTTCTTCATCTGCACAGCTCCAGGAGAGACCTCCTTCACCAGGGGAAGCTTCCCTTTACCAGGCGTTGCCAGTTCTGCAGCCTTCTCCTCAGGTGACAGCTTCTTTGGGGCCTTTTTGAGAGACACAGCTTCGATAGAGTCTTTCGGTGAGACTGGTTTAGTAATCCTGTTGAGTTTGTCAACACTCGGTGTCTTTTCAACAGGGACTGTCTCTGCAGCTTTAGGAGATGGAGTCTTTTTCAACTCAACCTTCTTGAGTTGCTCCAAAGGCTTCAGAGCCACTTCTTTCTCCTCTTTCGCTTTAGGTGTGACTCCCTTCTTCAGCTGCAAAGGTTTGGGCTCCTCAGGAACCTTTTCAGGTTTCTTAACAGAAGGAGACACTGTCTTCTCTGCAGGAATTGCCTCTACCGTCTTTGGCTTCTCCGGCTTCTTCTCTGGAGCTTCTGGGACCTCTGGTTTCTTTGGTGTAGCCTCTGGCTCTCGTTCTTTTGGTTTTTCATCTGGACTTGTGCGACGGCGTTGCAGGTCATCGATTGGCTTCTTCTCTTTCGCCTCTGCTGGTTTCTTCTCCGGCTCTGCAGCCTCTTTGGAAGGTCTGGAGAAGGGCTTAAGCTTGACGCTCTCTATCTCTTGTTCCTGTGTTGGGATTTTCTTCACCTTGGTGGGCGCTTTGACCTCCTCAGGCTCTTTCTCTGGAGTTTTCTTTTTATCTACAGGCTTTGGCATCTTTGCTGCTGGCTCCTTTACCTCAGGAGGAGCTTTCTCAGGTATCTTGGGAGGTTCTTTGGTTTCCACCTCTTTGGGGATCCTGTCTAGCTTCTGGAAAGGCACAGTGTCCCAGTCTGGCCTCTCCTTCTTGTCTTTCTCTGGTTCCTCAGCTGGTTTAACAGGCTTTTCAAATGGTTTTAGTTTGACTGCCTCTGGTTCAACTTCATCTGAGGGCAGTCGTTTCACTTCCTTCAAGGCTGCACTAGGTGGGGCGGGTTCCCCTTCCTTTGGTGCTTTGGGAGTTTTCTTCAGAGAAATCTTATCTTCTGGTTTCTCAACTTTGGGAATGGGTTTCTGGCGGGCCCATGCATCTTTAGGAGCTTCTTTCTTTTCCTCTTCTTTAGGCTTCACAGTTTCTGGCTTTTTCACCACATCTGCTTTCTCTCGAGGTTTCCTTTCCTCCGCAGGTCTCCTGGTGGCGACGGACATCTCAACAGCCTCTTCCCTATGCACCAACTCCTCAACATCGAAGATCGTAGTCTTGGTGACCTTCTGAGGTTTCTCCTCTTCTTCAGCGTCTTTAGGAGAAACCGAAGGAATCTTCTTCAGTTTGATAATCTCCTGTTCCTCTTCCATTTCCTTTATGACTCTGGTTGTCTTCCTTAAAGTGGGAATCTCAAACGTCCCTTCCTCTTCAGTCTGAATTTTACCTTTTTTGTGCAGAAGTATTTCTGAGGTAACAAAGGTTTGGCATTACTTATGACACTTAACTTGACACCACAATTTGTACAAACACACAGACAAGAAAAGACAACTTCCACAGGATACAACAGAAAAACATTTACTATATTTTCACGCCATAATCCAATTCTGGATAGTTCATTGGCCGCCTAACTGGGGTAGGTGTGCCATATCTGTCACAGGGCTCAAAGCGAAAATGAAACAGAGGGATGGGGCTTAGTCTGGGGACATATGTCTATGGAAAAAGGCTGTATGAGAAGGTCAGCATTTCCTGAGCTAATTGACGTTTCTTCCTATCAAGTTTATGTTACGTTATGTCTGTGTTTTCAATATATACTAAATTAACTGTCGACCGAGTGACAAAGGAAAATATCGGGCAGGTCAAAAGCAGAGGGCCTGCTGACAAAGCAGTTTGGTGGCCGAAGAAGCAGCGTGCCAGGTGGAGAGCAGAGGAAGGACACAAGGTAGGCCACAAACCCATTTTACCTTTTATTCTCACGCAGGGGCGTCTGACTGGGGGGAAAAAGGGGACTGAGTACCCAGGGCCCTCATGTGAGGAGGGCCCAAAAGGATGCTAGAATGAATAGCTGTGGATGCGGGGTGTGGCCAATAGAAAATGCCTTTCTACAGGGCCCAGAATTTTGTGCTACACCCCTGTTCTCACGGCCCAGCAGTTAGCTCCTAGTATAAAATGTGCGAGCACAACCCAACTCTGTTGTGAAACCTAGACAAAACGAGAACGAGCAGTTCCATGGTTATGCAGTAATAATATACATTGAAAATAATGTATTTTAAATCGTAATAAGTCAGTCAGAGCTAATTATTGTTCAACTCCCTGCTTCTTTTAGAAATGCATGCATGAACCTGGTGTAGCTCTTAGATTTTGGGGAGCAACAACAGAATCAGGAGGTGAACCTTTATAGCCGCTGTAAGTTGCTGTGTACTGTATGAAAAGTGAGAAGTAATCGGTGCTCCTACCTTTCTTGGCTCCTCCCGGTGCTTGTACGGGACCCTTGGTTTCATCTAATACAGAAGTATAGTTCAGAAAGTTGTTAATTAGGCCACTTAATCAGTCATGAACAGTGAGAACGCCTGTGAGAATTTCTCATCAAGCACATTCAGAAATAGTAAATTCTCTAATACAGAATGTGGATGACACGTGATAAAGTTGTGACTGAATTGCAAAGTAGTCCAATATCACATGATTTAGTTGGATGACAAGAAATTGTGTCATAAGTAAAGACAAAGACGTAAATGGAATTTAGGTTGGGTCCAAGGACGTGCATGCTTTTGTTGGATGATTTAAGAAAAAACAAACAGGACACACAACATGAAAAGACCAACAGTGCAACATCACGGCGAAGGATTGTACTGCTGCTAATGGTCATACGGACCAGGATAAAACAGACTGACAAACCAATCAACAACAACAACAGTGGAAACACTCAAGTGGGGGGATATACAGTCAACATTTTCAGTAATGAAATAAGATGTGAAAAAGATGGAAAGAACTTAAAAACTTCCAACAAAGAGGATGTTTCAATCTCAAGTTCTTCAAATACCTCTACCTGTCTCAGGAGCTATGGTTTCTACCACGATTGGTTTTTCTTCTTCCACAACCTTCTTGGTTGGTTCTTCAGCCTTAACGACAGGCTTTGGCTTGGTCACTTCAAGTATGAAAAAAGAGGTAATTGAAGTATTGTAAAGTATCTCCAAAACACACTGTCTTTCTAAAAATGCACAAGCTTTTGGTAGGATTTATTTTGGTCTGGATACCTGGCTTTGTTTCTTCTTGTGGAGTGATTTTTTTCTCCAACTTCTTGGTTTTGTCAATGACTTCAGGCCTTTTAGCAGCTTCTTGAACTTTTACAGCAGCCTGCGGTTTGCTCTCTTCAAATACAAGGTACACAGGGCATTGAACAGAAAGCTCTCCACAAACACTGCAATCTAGATCTTAGAGCTTGTCACCAAAAAGAAGCAAAGTTCATGCTGTTCTATCTTGTTTTCTTTCCATATACTTCAGAATAAAGTTTCAAAGATTCATGAAAAGTGACATTCTTTTACGAATGCCTTCCGAAAACCCTCACATAGGAACATACAGACACACACAAAAACACATTTAAAAGAGAAGTTGTTACCTTCTTGAGGAGCAGCTGGCTTTACCAGTGCTTCTTTGACTTGTGGTGGAGACTCCTTGTCCTTCACGGGAACTTGGAAATGAAATTATACAACAATCAGAACCTCACTAAGACTGATGGGGTGAGCACTGAGCCATGCAGAGACAAACAACACAAAGAGAACAAAGAAGATCCACCATGGAAACATTCAAAGTTGGAAGACATTTCCACAGATCTAACCTCGTCTGTGGAAAACACTTTCTCTCGATGCACAGAGGTACAGTGAAACATAACGGACACAACAAACAGAATTAGAAAAAAAATGATGAGAAAAACTGTGGTGGTTTAGAGAAGAAACCAAGAGAGACTGTCTCAGTCGACAGCAGGATGGTTCGTCACAATAAGCAAGAGTACAGTTTGTGCCCAAACAAAATGGGTGATATGACATGATATCCTCTTGGAATGATCACGACAAAGAGGTATGAAGCAAATAAATCCTTCAGAGGGTGATAACGAGGTGGTGCACAACGATGTTTGGTGCTCAGATCAAAAACACGTGCTCGTTTGACACATAACATTTTTCCTTCTATACCTCTGGAAGATTCTTGAAGGGCGACATGTTCTTTCCCTTCTGGTTGCAAAGACAAAGCTCTGGTTTCAACGATGGACTGAAGCTCCTGAGCTTCTTTATCCTTTCTGGTTATGGTTTCAACTTCCTGAGGAGGGATGTATTGGACGTCTGCTTTCAGACAAGACTGCTCAACTTGTGATTCCAATTTCGTGGTGGCACCATCTCCATATTCTGGAGAGTCTGTAGTCTTTTCCTGAACCATCTTTGGTTTGATTTTACCTGTTACTGAGGGTTGTCTGACTCTGAGCTCATGCAAAGGCATCACATCAATATCAGCTTTTGATTCTGTCGTAGCAGGTTTGTATTTTTCAGAAATCTTTGTTTTATCAACTGTCTCTTGATACATTCCCTCAGATCTTTTCTTGGGCATAACTAACTGATCTTGTTGTATTTGTTCCTGTCCAATGGCTTTTATCTCTGGTTTTACTTTATCATGAAACTCTTTTATGATTTTGTCTTTTCCTATAATTATTTCTGGCTCAGTTTTCTTGGGTTTAGCCAATTTCAGTTGCCTTTCCAAAGCATCTTGCTCTTTTGGTGTTGCCTCCAGCAGCCCTTCAACTTGTTCCTGTCTTATTTTCATTCCCTCAACAGAATACACTTTGACAGCTTGGTCCCCAACAGTGACTGTTTTTGGCCTTTCTTCTTCATCCCTAAAGTCTTGTTCAGCTGACATACTAGTTGCTCTAATGTCCTCTTTTGTCATGATTGTGCCTTTAAGAATTTCTCTTTTAGTCCGTTCTTCTGGTCCGTCAAATGTTATAAGTGATTCTTTAGATGTCACCTGAGTTGCAGGCGTTATTACAACTTTTCTTTCAATGTGTTCCAGCTTTATTTTTGTTCCTTCAGTAGGACTGACTGTTGCTATTTTATCTTTAACTGTGTCTATCTTTGACTGAATTTCTTTTACTATAACATCGGATTTATCACTTTCACGCATAGTCTGTTTTGGAAACTCTCGTACAGCTTCTCCAATTCTTGAGTATTTGTCTGAAGTACCTTGGCCTTGCTGTAATACTTTAGTGGTCAACTTTTCTCTGGTTGTTTCCACTGGAGTAACTTTGGTAGTTTTGTCACCAAGTATTTCAATCTTAGACTTGCTTTCTTGCCCTTCAGTTTGATCTAACTTTGATTTGTTATCGATTGTGGATTTGTCTTTCTTTAAAGAAACATCTTCTGACTTGGACGCCTCCGATTTGTATGCCTCAGTTTTTCCTGATGTAATGTCCCGTACTAGATCGTCAGGGGAAATATACCTTTTTGGAGTGTCTAATATAATATCTTGTTCTCTCACAATCAATGGTTTTTCATATGCAACATCCATTACAGGAGTCCTTGAAGCTTTTCTTTCTATTTGTTCCAGCTTTGGTTCTACATTCGAAGACACACTAAGAAAACGGTTCTTAATTGTGTCGGTTTTAGACTGAATTCCTTCAACTGTGACCTGTCCTTGGTCTTTTAGGGGGTCTGGTTTCTCTGTACAATCATATTTTACTTCTTTCTGTCTGGGTGAATGGTCTCTAACAACTACTGTTTTAGCATCTTCTCCTACCAATGTCTCTTGAGTCTTTTGGTGAGAAACAGCTGATGCTTCTGTCTTTTGTTGAGTTTGTTTCTGTTTTGTTATTGCATCGTCAACAAATGCCATTTTGTCCGTTTTAAATTGACTTGTGACTTCTTTTAACTGTGTATCTTCATCTGTAATCTCTTGTCTTTCAGCTAAAACTTCCATCCTTTCCTTGTCAGACTTTGTACTTTGTGCAATGTCTTTTACAAGCTTGTCAGGTATAATAAGTCTTTGGAGGATTTCTGATTTAACATCTCCATCTTTAACTATGAGATGTTTTTTAGCCACAACCTCCATCACAGGTGCAACTGAAATTGTTCTTTCAACTAGTTCCTGTTTTGTTTCCGTTAGTTCAAATGGAGTAACACTACCGTAATCATCTTTAACTGTAACGGTCTTGGACTGCACTTCTTCAAGGGAAATTCCTGTAACGTTGTCCAACTTCTGTCCTTCCTGTTTTAGGGATTTCTTTGACTGAATGTCTTTAATCTCTGTGTCTGTTACAAGAGTCTTTATTTCAGTTTGCTTTTGTTTGGTTTTTATCTCTCCAGCTGGAAGAACTTTGGTGGTTTTATCCATTGCTGTACGTTTTTCTGGAGCTTCTTGCTCCACCAAAGACTGTTGATACGTTACTTCTGGTTTGGATGCAACTGAGGCCTTTCTTTCTATTTGTTCTTGTCTTTCAGGTAATTCCTCTACAAAGGGAGAAGCCTTCTCTGTTTGATTTTGAACTACGTCTACTTTTGACATAACTTGTTCCACTGTAATGTTTTTCCTGTCCCTTAAAGACTCCTTTGTCTTTAGAGAAGCGTCATCTGACTTATAAATGTTCTCTTTTCTTGACGTAATATCTCTTACTAGCTCGTCAGGTGCGATATACCTTTGGAGAGTGTCTGATTTTACATTTCCTTCTGTCACTATCAGAGATCTTTCAGATGCAACCTCCATCACAGGTGCCAATGAAAACTTTATTTTAACTAGTTCCTGTTTTGTTTCTGTGACTTCAAATGGAGTAACACTACCATATTCATCTTTTACTACGACCATCTTGGACTGCACTTCTTCAAAAGAAGGTTTTGTACTTTTGCCTATTTTTGAGAGGCGTTTCTCTTTTAGGGATTTCTTTGTCTCGACATCTTCAATTGTAAACTTCTGCCCTTCTGTTTTAGTTTCTTCTTTCTTTTGTGAAATGTGTGCCGACTCATCTGTCGCCTTGAAGGCATCTTTTTCCATCAGTGTGTCTGTTTTTGTTGCCTCCATTACAGGATAATCTGTTGTCTTTGTTTCTATTTGTGTCTGTCTGCTTTTCATCTCTTCAGCTGGAAGAAGTGTGGTGATTTTGTCCCTTACTGGAAGTTTTTTCTACCAAAGTTTGTTCATGTGTTACTACTTCTGGCTTGGCTGCACCTGAAACCTTCCTTTTAATTTCAGATTTTGCTGGTTTAACTTTAACAATGTCTTCCTTGGTTTTGGTTTGTTTAACTGTAATATCTTTGAAAGCATCTGATATAGCATCTCCATCCTTTTACTATCTGAGATATTTCAGATGCAACGTCAATCGCAGGTGCCACTAAAAACTCTCTTTCAATTTGTTTTGTCGTGATAGTTGAAGGGACTTTGCCAGTGTCATCTCTAATTGTTTCACCTTTAATCTTGTGAGCTTTTTGGGAAACGTCATCTCTTACTTCCATCTCAGGTATAACTTCTGCCTTTGTTTCAGTCTTTTCCTGCCTTGTTTTCTTCTCTTCAAGAGGAGCACATTTGTCTGTTTTGTCCTTCTTTGTATCTCCTTTTGACTGAATTCCTTCAACAATCTTTGCTGTGTTCTCATCTCTCTTGGTCAGTGATATTTCTTTCTCTGGACGAAAGGTTTCAAATTGACTGATGTCCCCCTTTGCTGTCTCTCTGTCCCTAAACGTTCTTTCACTTCCAGCATATTTTTCTGGAGCATCAGATTTTGCATAGGTTACTTTAGGCTCAGTTGCCTCCAAGGCCGTGCTGTCAATTTGTTCCTGTCTTTTTAGGGTCTTCTTTTCGACGGGAGCCACTTTGTCCGTTTTAATTTTAACTGGTACTAGGTTGGACCTGATTTCTTCAACAGCAATCTCTCTTTCTTCTCTCAAAGAAAGGTCTTTGACCACATCCTCATATGAGATCATTTGTTGTGGAACATCTCCATCTTTATCTTGTATTGTTAGATGTTTCTCAGCCGCTTCCTTCATCACGGGTACCACTGAAGATATTATTTCAACCTCCTCCTGTTTGATTTTTGTTTTTTCAAAAGGGGTCACACTTCCGTATTCATCTGTAGCTGCGAATGTCCTGGCCTGGGCATTTTCAACTGTAATCTTTTTAGATTTGGCTGACTTTTTATCTCTCTGAACTTCATCTTTCTTATAAGAAAGTGGTTCTGATATATCACCTTTGACTGTTTCTTCAGGCCTATTTTCCTTTGCATCATCTTCCCTCAAAAATTGCTCCTGTTCCTGTCGTGTTTTCTTGTCTTCAGTCAGAGGTGTGTGCCCTTTTTTATCTTTAATCGGGAAAACACCTGCCTGATATTCTTCATCTGTTTGATCTCCAGTCTTCAGTAACTTGTGTCTTCTCTCCTTCAGGGATATGGATTTCTCTGGCACATCAAGTTCCTTATTAGCTGGTGCAAAGTCTTTGACTTCTGTCTGTTTTTCAGGAGCATCTATTACTTCCAGTTTCTTTAGAAGTCTGCTTCCATCATAGGTGCAACTAAGACATTTCTTTTAATCTGTTCCTGTGGTGTTTTGGTTTCTTTAAGAGGAGTAACTTTGAAAGTTGTATCTTTTACTGTGCTGACCTTTAGCTGGTCTTGTTCAACTATAATCTCTTGAGGCTGCTGCTGCTGTTCTTGTGGAGATACTGACTCTGTTTTATCATCAAACTCAGCACGCTTTGGGACGATTGTTTGAGTTTTTGCATGTTTCTCAGGTGCACCATCTTTAATGGGAGTCACTGTTTGAGGTTTATCCTTAACTGGGACAGACTTTGAAGGGATTTGTTTATCTGCAGTCTCGTTAGTTTTGGATAACTTGTGTCTTCTCTCCTTTAGGGATATGGATTTCTCTGGCACATCAATTTCCTTATTAGCTGGTGCAAAGTCTTTGACTTCTGTCTGTTTTTCAGCAGCATCCATTACTTCCCATTCTTTAGAAGTTTCTTCCATCATTGGTGTAACTGAAACCTTTTTTCCAATCTGTTCCTGTGTTGTTTTGGTCTCTTTAAGAGGAGTAACTTTAAACGTTTTATCTTGAACTGTGCTGACCTTTAGCTGATCACGTTCAACTATAATCTCTTGAGGTTCGGTAAATTTCTGTTGCGGTTCTTGTGGAGATACTCGCTCGCTCTCTGTTTTATCAATTTTCTCTTTCTGGACATCGTCAGCTTTACCTTTGATTGGCTTCTGCTGTCTCTGTTTTAGAGCAACTGCCTCTGGCTTTTCTTTCTCCTCAATAAAAGGCTTTCTTAAAACTTTCTTTGGCTTTGTTTTCTCCTCTTCAATGGGAACGCATTTCTCTCTGACATCTGACTGAACTTCAACTCCAACATCTTCAGATTTAAGTGGAACTTTTTCTTCTTTGTCAGTTCTAGATGGTTGATCTGTACTTGTGACCGGTTTTAAATGAATGTCTTTATCTGCAGCCTCTTTAGTTTTGGCTAACTTTAGTTTCCTCTCCTTCAGGGACATTGCTTCCTTTGGAGGAATACCATCTGCCACATGGATGTCCTCATCAACTGCTGGAAAGTCAGTCTCTCTCATCTCTGCAACATTTTCTGGAGCCTCTATTACTTCCATTTCTTTAGTCTGCTCCATTAAAGGTGCAACTAAGACATTTCTTTTAATCTGTTCCTGTGGTGTTTTGGTTTCTTTAAGAGGAGTAACTTTGAAAGTTGTATCTTTTACTGTGCTGACCTTTAGCTGGTCTTGTTCAACTATAATCTCTTGAGGCTGCTGCTGCTGTTCTTGTGGAGATACTGACTCTGTTTTATCATCAAACTCAGCACGCTTTGGGACGATTGTTTGAGTTTTTGCATGTTTCTCAGGTGCACCATCTTTAATGGGAGTCACTGTTTGAGGTTTATCCTTAACTGGGACAGACTTTGAAGGGATTTGTTTATCTGCAGTCTCGTTAGTTTTGGATAACTTGTGTCTTCTCTCCTTTAGGGATATGGATTCCTCTGACACATCAATTTCCTTATTAGCTGGTGCAAAGTCTTTGACTTCTGTCTGTTTTTCAGCAGCATCCATTACTTCCCATTCTTTAGAAGTTTCTTCCATCATTGGTGTAACTGAAACCTTTTTTCCAATCTGTTCCTGTGTTGTTTTGGTCTCTTTAAGAGGAGTAACTTTAAACGTTTTATCTTGAACTGTGCTGACCTTTAGCTGATCACGTTCAACTATAATCTCTTGAGGTTCGGTAAGTTTCTGTTGCGGTTCTTGTGGAGATACTCGCTCGCTCTCTGTTTTATCAATTTTCTCTTTCTGGACATCGTCAGCTTTACCTTTGATTGGCTTCTGCTGTCTCTGTTTTAGAGCAACTGCCTCTGGCTTTTCTTTCTCCTCAATAAAAGGCTTTCTTAAAACTTTCTTTGGCTTTGTTTTCTCCTCTTCAATGGGAACGCATTTCTCTCTGACATCTGACTGAACTTCAACTCCAACATCTTCAGATTTAAGTGGAACTTTTTCTTCTTTGTCAGTTCTAGATGGTTGATCTGTACTTGTGACCGGTTTTAAATGAATGTCTTTATCTGCAGCCTCTTTAGTTTTGGCTAACTTTAGTTTCCTCTCCTTCAGGGACATTGCTTCCTTTGGAGGAATACCATCTGCCACATGGATGTCCTCATCAACTGCTGGAAAGTCAGTCTCTCTCATCTCTGCAACATTTTCTGGAGCCTCTATTACTTCCATTTCTTTAGTCTGCTCCATTAAAGGTGCAACTAAGACATTTCTTTTAATCTGTTCCTGTGGTGTTTTGGTTTCTTTAAGAGGAGTAACTTTGAAAGTTGTATCTTTTACTGTGCTGACCTTTACCTGGTCTTGTTCAACTATAATCTCTTGAGGCTGCTGCTGCTGTTCTTGTGGAGATACTGTCTCTGTTGTATCATCAAACTCAACTGAAACCTTTTTGTCAATCTGTTCATGTGTTGTTTTGGTCTCTTTAAGAGGAGTAACTTTAAACGTTTTATCTTGAACTGTGTTGACCTTTAGCTGATCACGTTCACCTATAATCTCTTGAGGGGTGACCAGTTTTAATTGAACATCTATAACTGTAGACTCTTCAGTTTTGGCTAACATTGGTTCTTGTTTCCTTTCCTGCTTCTTTCCTTCAGTGGCATCTTGTTTTGTCAGTGATTTCATTAACATTTTCTCAACAGGGATAGTTGATGCTTTACTTTTAGTCTGTCCCTGTCTTGGTTTTATCTGTTCAGTTGGAGGAGGAACAATGTGTAATTTATCTTCAGTTTCAACAGTCTCTGGCCGGTCTTTTGGTTGGAATTGGTCTTCTACTTTAACTGATTTTTCTACTTTAGTGGTATCTTGTTTTGGGGAACAAGGCTCTACTATTGTTTGTTCCACACCTGGCTCAGTCTGTACCTGTTTTGGTTTTATCTTTTCAGTTGCAGGAGGAACCCTCTCTAGCTGGTCTTTTGGTTGGAATTGGTCTTCTACTTCAACCGTATCTTGTTGAAGGGTATAATGCTCTAGCTTAGTTTGAGGTGGCTCAGATTTAACAGATTCTTGTCTTGGTTTCGTCTTTTCTTTTGCACTAACGTGGAGAGCTGATGACGAGAATTGGTCCTCATCTTCCACCGCTGTCTGCCGTCTCACTTTCTGAGCGACTTCTCTCTTTAGAGTCCTGCTCTTTGATAAGGTTTCAGGTTTTTGAAGGTTTTCCTCTGGCATTGATACTGGACGTTTGACTTCTATCGCAGGATGATAAACTGGCATCTCTTGGTCGGGTTTCATCTCCGTTGTTCCTTCCATTGGGCTGACTTTGACCAATTTGTCTTTAAGTGTAACTACTTTGGACAAAATTGATTCAGGCAGAAGCTCTCTGATTGACTTTTCTACCGTTAAAATGAAGTCCTTTTCTTCCTTTCTTTCCTGTTCTTCCTGTTTCATGACTTGATCTTTTTCTGTGACTGCCTTCGCCTTCAAATCAAATTCTACGTCTCCTGCAGTTTGTTCTTTTTGTCTGGATGCTCGTATTGTCTTTTGATAACCCTCCTCAGGTTTCTGTAATTTGTCAGTCAGTCCTACATCTTCTCTAACATCGGTATTAGTGACAGTGACGTTTTCAGGCACGTCTTCCTTTAGTAACTCTATATCTGGGACAGCTTTAGTCAGTTCCTGGACATCTGGTTTCTTGTCTAACGTTTTCTTTTTCATAGATTCAACTTTGCCCTTTTGTATTTCTTTCTTTTGGGGACCTTTTGACACTGCAGACTGACTTTCTTCAATCTTTTGTTCAGCCTTAAGTAAAATATCTAAAGGTTTCGCTTTTGTTTCAGCCAATTCACTTTCTTGTTCTAGTCCGATTGGTTTCTCGGCCAATGGTTTCCATGTGACAGACTCTGGTGTCGCACACAGCTTTTCCTCAGATTCAACTACGCTAGGTTTGGGCGATTCCTTTCCTATTGGTTTACAAAGCTCTGAAGAATCAGTTTCTTGTGTCTTTGTGGTTATTTCAATAATTTCAGCCTCTAAAAGAATTTCTTTTTGGTCAGTTTGCCTTAATTTCGTCTGGAGATTGACTTTTTCTGAAGACATTTTGTCTGTAAAACTGCCAACTTTGGGTTTTCCAACTGATAATTTATCTTTGAGTCCCTGTGTGATAAAACCTTTCTTCCCAACGTCTGCTTCAAAAGTCACCATTTGTGTTTCTACCACCTGTTCAAGATCAGAAACAGCTTTGCATGAACTTTCTGGACTCACCGATTGACTTTCTCTGCTTTGATAAGCTTCTTTATGTTCTTTACTAACTCGTTTTGTGTCTTTTACTCCTACGCTCGCTGTTGGAGGATCTGTTTTTTGGACAGAAAGCTCTTTTTGTTTGGTAGGTTCATCCTGAACTGCCACAACCTTTTTCCTTTTTTCACTTCCTGTCAAGATGAGTTTTTCTTTAGTTTTTGGCATGACTCTTGTTTTAAAGCCCATTGTCTTAAAACCATCAGTAACAGATATATCACCACTTATTTCAGACCCTTCATCAAGTTCTTCCATCGCACTTAAAATCTCTTCTTGCCACAAAGATTTAACGCTTTCTTCTTCATCCTTGTGATACAGTTTTGCTTCACACTTTTCTCTTTCCACAACGAACATCTCTGCAGAGGAAGTTTCCTCCGGTACGAAATCCGTCTGAACTTCTGCTCTTTTCTCAGCCTTTAAAAGACCGTCAATTGCCGCTTGAGGGTGGAAGATTTTAAGAGAAAGCACCATGCAGCGGTGCCAAGAGATTAGGAAAAAAAACAAAAACACAGACAAAGACATTTGGAGTTAAACAAGACAAACACAGAGATAAGAAGAAGTCGAAGTAGGAGCTGACGGAAATACGTGCTGTTGTACCTATCTCTGCTCGCTTTCCTTTTGTGTCGACTTGTGTTTCAGGAGACAAAACGGCAGGAATCGTTGTGGGAATCGTCTCCGCCTCGACTTCTGCTTCTTTAAAGAATAATCAGGTTTTGCTTAACGTAATATATTAACATTTTAGAGAAGAAAGAAGACATAAAACCACAAAGGGATGATAAAAAAGAACCCTTTTAAAACGATGCAAAAACAAAGTGATGGAAGAGTAATTTCATATGAAGACCGTGGGTCATAAAATGAACATGAGACATTTCAACACGGTTTCATGGCAGTTCGTGAAATGGTCACGTTCATCTCGTTTTTTTCGTGGTGGTCAGCACGGAATGGGAAGCATCTATACGGAGGTTGTGTTTACGAAAAGAAGAACGGGGAAAGGACACGTCACACGCCGGGACACGATCGCCCGGTCTCCGGAGTGAAAGTTCTGTGTTGTTTGACCCATCCACCACCCTGACCAACCTCCCTGCGTGGATTTTGGCTTTTCATACTACTCCTTACCGTAGTCTTGCTGTGATCACGAAAGATGCTTCCCATTGAAATACATTAGATTAAAATTTGTGCTCACCACCATGAAAAGAAACGACATAAACGTGACCGTGTACACAAATCAATAGATTAAATAACGTGACCATTTCACAAACTGTCGTGAGACTGGGTTGGACATTTACGAATGAGAGACTGAGGCTGAAATGAAGACGCTTGCTGATTGGCCAAGATTTTGGATAAAAAAGGACAAAAGCAGCATCCAAACAAGGCATCACATAAAAGAGTTAACGATGGAAATGGATCATGATGTTAGACTTTCTCTCTGTACCTCTGGAAGCTGTTTGTGACAGCAGGATCCTTCTCTCGTCTGGTTTTGACGGTTTCGTCTGAACCGTATCCTTGATTAAAAGACTTGTTTCTTCTTTCATCTTTTCAGTTTCGACTCTCTGAGGACGGACGTCTTGGGATTCCTCTTTTTTCTCTTTGTATTCTGCGACAAACTCAAACTCAGTCTCCTGTTCAACTACTTTTGGCTTCTTAAGCTCGATATCTGTTACAGACTCTTGCGGTTTTACCGTTGGCATCACCTCTTTAGGTTTTGGTTTTTCAGAAACTTTCTCCTTTTTTGTATAAATCTTCTCATCAGATTTTAGTTTCTTTTCAGCTAGCTCAGGTTTCTTTTTCGGTGCACTAGTTTCATGTTTTTGGGTTTCTAAAATGACTGCAGGTTTAATATGAGTTTCCTCCTTTCTACTTGTTTCCTCTTCTATAATTTTTCTGTGAGTGGAACCAACTTTTGCTGGCTTGTCTTTAATCGTGACTTCTCTCTGCTGGATAGTACTTTCTGTAATCTCCTCAATTCTACGGTATCTTTCTTCCGGAATATCTGAAATGATCTCAACGTCACGATCGACTAAGTCCGTCAAAACCTTCCCTTTAATTTCCAGCGTTTGAGTTTGTTTTCTTGCTTCCATTCTGAAAACAACTGCTTTAGTTTGATCTGTGTCTGTCCCCGATGGGATCCTTTCTTTGACTAACTCAATTTCTTTGACTGTAGTCGTTTCCTCAGCTTTCCTGGCTTCCTGTTGTCTCACGTGTCTCTCTTTGCTTTCTGTTTTAATGCTCATCTCTTTCCCCTTTTTGACACTAGTTTCTTGTTTGGAAACGTCTCTCTTGTCTGGCGGCTGTCTCAATGATACGCTGTCTTTCCTCTCATCTGTAATTTCTGTTGGCGACTCGATTGTCCGGATAAAAACTCCCTCTTCGACCTTTTCGCTCGTAGGTTTACGTTGCAGCGTTGTGACATCCCTATCTCTGTCAGATTCAGATTCCTGGACAACAGTTTCTTTAGTCAACCTGGTTTCTTTAGTCAACCTGGTTTCTTTCCTTTTTGAAGAGTCAGTAACAGATATCTCGCCTCTCAGTTCGGACTTTTTATCTCTCGCTTTGTCCGTTGTACTCAAGATGTCTACTTCTGATAACGACATTGTCGTCTGGCCCAGACGCAGAGATACTTCGTCCTCGTACAACACTTCAGCGTGTTCTTCCGCCACTTCTTCGTGTTCCCACACCTCCTCCGTGGGCGACGCTTTCTCCGTCATGTAATACACTTCCTGTATCTTCTGAGCACCTTTTCTTCGCTCGATCTTGACGAGACTCG
Organism: Sander vitreus; assembly: GCF_031162955.1. Taxonomy (NCBI): domain Eukaryota; kingdom Metazoa; phylum Chordata; class Actinopteri; order Perciformes; family Percidae; genus Sander; species Sander vitreus. The sequence continues at coordinate 32,151,098 of NC_135865.1, forward strand.
TCGTCGCTGGAAGTTTTTTAAGAGGCATTGAAGAAGAGGCGTCATGCAACGGCGCCAAGAGGTGACAACACAAACACAAAGACAAAGCATTAGAAAGAGTTAGAAGAGAGACAACACAGAGATTAAGTCAATGGCTAATGCTCGAGTTAAAGCGTAACTCTCGCCAAAATGCAATCTAAGGTATTTTTGTGAATGTACCTGAGTCAAACTTTCATTTAAAAGCATATTTAGGACGGAAGCACCACTTTTAAGATTGACCGTATTCTCGTTTTCTGTCAAATGGCCTTTTGAATGGGAGTGCTAGTGGCATTACTATGATAGCATCAAAATTACTATTTTTTAAACACTAAGAAGGCTCGACACAAAATGAGATTTTGCTCCAAGTATCACCAGGGGCTCTACACATGAACTTGAGCATTGAGAACATTGTTTATGTTCACAGAGTTACAAAAAACACAGGTTTTGAACAACTCACGTTAGCAGTTGTTGTTTACGCTCGCCTCCATCTTGCCAGTCAAAAAGTATCTGTGCACACAAACATTGTTCTCAATGCTGGAGTTCATGTGTAGAGCCCCTGGTGATACTTGGAGCAAAGTCTCATGTTGTGTCGAGCCTTTTTAGTGGTTTAAAAATGTTGATTTTGATGTGATCATAGTAGTGCCCCTAGCATTCCTATCAAAAGGCTATTTGACTGAAAAACAAGAATACGGTGAATCTTAAAAGTGGCGTTTCCGTCCTAAATATGCTTTTAAACGAAAGTTTGACTCGGGTACATTCACAAAAAGACCCTAGCTTGCATTTTGGCGAGAGTTACGCTTTAAAGATTAAGATGCTGTTAAAGTACTCCATCGGGTTTTTATTTCAGATGGCCGGTACCTTTTTCTGGAGGAGAAACTTTTTTCTCTGGTTCAACCTCTGAGGGCAGAATCTTCTCGATCTTCTTAGTTTGTATTTCTTTTTCTTTTTTTTTTAAAGAATGGAAGAATCCGTTTTGAATCCAAGATGGTGCGTGAGATCGTAAAGAGATCATTTTAAAAGAAGAGGGGGTTTAGACATTTAACAAACAAACAGAAAAACATGAAAGAACACAAAACACATCAAGAAATAAGAGACCAAAGAGCAATGTAAGATTTTACAAAACCTTTAAAAGAATCGGCATTAGTTCAGTTTGTGACTAGTGTGAATAGATAGATGGATGGATGGATGGATGGATAGATAGATTGGAAGAATAGTAAATGCATGGAATTTCTTTGGAGACAGATTTTTGACTAAATTAACTGTTTCCTGGTTCGATTCGATTCCAGGCTTTGGTCGTCTTTAAATTTGCCTTCAATTGTCATTTTGCACAATGAACCAAATCCAACATTTGATTTTCGTTGAGTGTACAGTTAGATGTGTATAGTAAGTGTAACTGTCACTGGACTGTTGCCGATAGTTCACATGCAAGAAGGAGACACAAAGAGAGATAGAAAGAGTGGAAGTCTGCCTCGGATGTACCTTCAGGAAGAGTTTCTTCTGCCTCTCGTTTAGCTTTCGCTTCAGGCAACTTCTCAGGTCTTTTATCTACAGAGATCTTCTCTGTTTGTTTCTTAGAAACCAGTTCAGGTTTTACTTCCTCAGGAGTCTCGTCTGCAGACACCTTGGGAGGAACTTTTACAGGCTTCCTCTCGGGAAGAGCTTTCTCTGCTAACTTTTTCTCCAATGGTCTTTCTGGAACTTTCTCAGGTAATTTTTCAGGCACCCTCTTTGGAGTTTCCTCCATTTTTCTCTCCGGTGCCGGTACTTTCTCCACGACCCTTTCGGGGGTCTTTTCCTTCACCTCGGCTTTCCCTGGAGGCTGCCTCGCAGGAACTGCTTGGGGTATTTTATCAGGCTGCCGTTCGGCTTCAGTCTCCGACACAACTACCTCTTCAAACACCTTCTGAGGTATTTGTTCAGGCACCGCTTCAGGTACCAGTTTAGGTTTGGGCTTCAAAGCTTTAAGAGGGTTTGACACAAAAACATGCATAAGACATGACTATAAAGATTTGAAGAAATGTTCTGGCGCACAAATAAATATGCATTTAAACACAACAGGGAGTTACTTTACTCAGTTACCCTTCTTAAAAGTTTCTGTCATAGGAAAGAGTTTATTAATAGTTAATACGTTGTTGGTCCTTGCCCATTTAAGTTATTTCTTTTTGTTAAACATTTTTTGTTCTCAGATGTTTTTAGGATACCAGTTTTGTTGTATTTAATTTCATTGTTCATGGTTTTTTTCTGAAAAGCAATTTGTAACCTTGTTAAGAAAAGTGCTATAGAAATAAAGTTTATTCAACAGCATATCAAATTATATCTTTAAGCAGAATGTTCTTAAGTGCTGCTAGTTTGTCGTGAGATTTGGCACCAAAAATCAACGAGAATCATCCTCTGGGAATCAGAAAATCGGTTGCCGTATCATGTAAACGTATCACGGTAATCTGAGTAACATAAACCCCCCGCTTGTTTAAAACAGACTCAGAAAACAAGAAACCAAACAAAAGTCAAGGAAAGATCCCCAGGAACACTAAAGTACCTCTCTCTTTCTTAGTCGGCTCTTCTTTGGGAGGAACGACGGCAGCTTCTGGTTTCTTGGCTGCTTTTGGAAGCTCTGGTGTTTTTTCCTCCACATGAACTTTAAAGAGTATATTATTCACAGACGTTAGAGGCTTTTCAATGAATTTAAGCTGAGCAGTGTTGTTAAGAGACACTCTATCGAGTGCAAGACGAGAAAAACTCAACTGAATGCAACAAACATGGCGTGCAGCCCCATCGTAACATCCCAGTAACCAAAGTTAGACAAAACCAAATCCACAGAAGTTGAAGAGAGTTTAAGATGCAAGATGTAAGAGTTTTGGTTTTAGTTTGACGGGTTATGGTGAAGATGAAGCTCGCACAAGCTAGCCTGGTTTTACACCAGACCCTTCTCAGTTGTAACTGAGAAGGGTCTGGGCAAGCTTCGTTCACAGCCCATTTCCAACGGACGCCGCTCAAATGCCTCTGGGCGCAATTGGATAGTCCTTCAACCAATCAGACCAACGATCTGGGTGACGTAGCAGTGACAGCAGCATCAGCAGGTTGCTGCGCTTCGGAGGCCGTCATTTTGAATGTAAACAAAAAGCTGCTCGCTGTCGCAATGGTTGTGATTGGTGCATCAATTTGGAAAAACTGGAAATGGGCTTGAATGGACTCTTGGCCAGACCGACTTGCAGAGCAAATCTAAAATTTCCCGGAAGTTCGTCAGTTTTTTCCCAGGCTACGCACAAACTAAACTAAACACTAAAAAATGTCAATAAACACTCGTGAAACATCACTCCAGATGAGTTAAAGTTGGATAGTTTGAGTTAAGAAGATTAAGAAAAACTCTGAGACCACATCTCAGTCAGAGATGTTGTGTACCTTTCTTCGGAGGTTCCTTTGGTGCCGGTGTCGGCTCTGGTTTGGTCTTTGGAGGTTCGGGTTTTGGTACTTTCCTTTCAGGTTCAGCTTCTTTCACTGCCGGTTCTGGTTTGGGGACCACTTTCGGTTCTGTCTTCGTTACGAGAAGCTCAGGTTTACCGACTTCTGCTTTTGGTTTTTCTGGTTCTGGTTTGGCTTTTCGAGCTTCTGGTTCGTGCTTCTTTACTGCCGGTTCAGGCTTGATCTGTGCCAGCTCTGGCTTTGCGGCCTCTTCGGGGACTTAAAGCAACAGTTAGTTTAGATAAAGAGCAAAAAAAGACATCTGGGAGAAACAGAAATTCAAAGATTCGCTTCCACACTCGAAGCTAAGCCAACACAGTTCAGACATCTTCAGACACAAGACAGAGAAACACACACACAGTTAGACTCAACCGTCCTTAAAGTCTTTAAAATCAACAATACACATCCAAACAAAGCAGAAATACCTTTGGATGGCGGTGTTGCCGGCTTCTTTAGCGCTGGCAGCTTAACTTCAGGTTCAGGCTCGACCTTCGCCGCCGGTTTGGCTTCAGGTTCTGCTTTTGGAGCCGGTGTTGGCTTAGGCTTTGATTCAGGTTCTGCTTTGGGTTTGGGTTTGGCTTCAGGCTCAGGCTTAGCTGCAGGCGCCACTTTTTTGGGCTCAGCTGGCACCTGAGGCTTGGGCTCATCTTCAGGTAGGTAACACAGACATTAGCATGTTAGCATTAGTTCGTGGAAGCATCTAAGAGTTGGTCAAGAGAGAGAGACGGGATTTTTCCACCATTATAAGGTTTAGGTAAAGTACGCAATCCAAATGAATGAAACTTAAGGACTTCTCTAAGATCTAACGATTGTAGTCGGACTTCTTTAGCTTTAAGTTTTGTCTTTAAGCTTTTGGAGTGTTATTTATTTATAATCTGCTCTAGCTTTTCCAACGTTTCAGACACAGATATGGAGATAAAACGGTCCAAAATGATGTGAAAAAGAGATACAAAATGACAACAAAGAGATGACAAATGACCACAGAGACCCAAAACAACCCCAAAGAAAACAAAAATGACCAAAACGAGACACAACACGACTACAAAGAGACGCAAAATGTATTGAAAAATGTAACATTTTCTTGAGGAAGGACGCTAAACCCCCCCACCAAATACATGCACCTAAGTCTTCCACAAAGCCAGGGGAAACACTAAGAGAGTGAGATGACACTCAACAGATACACAATAAAGAGTGAAGCTAAGAGCGGTATCACATTAAAACTACATACAACACAAATACAGGGAACAAAGTAAGATTGAAGTCAGAAAATCAAGACGAGACAGACATTAAGAGGTGAGAAGCTACGTAGCGGTGAACACAAGTAAGCTGCTACTAAAGATGCTGCAAACAACAGGAAGTAAAGTACCTTTCTTTGGCACTCCAGGCTTCTCTGCAGGCAGCGAGGGAGCAGCAGCGGGCTTCTTAACCTCCTCTGGTTCTTTTAAGATACATTCAAACACACGATTAACCAGAAAATCAGAAAGAAAACCAGACAACGAAAGGAACAAGAACTGAATCTGAACCACATCGTAACAGAATAGTCAAAGAAAAGGACAGTGTCATCTGCAAAGAGGTTTAGTAGATAGATGTTATAAATCACATATCTCTACCTTTGGCCACGGGAACTATCTTCTTCTCTGGGACTGAAACTGCAGGAATCTTTTCCTCCACTGGCTTTCTGGCTTCTGGTACTTCAACAATGTCAGTAAAATGAAGTGAAATTTCACAACATAACAACATTAAGTGAAAGATCACACAGACACAATAACGTTAAACTATTTCAAAAGTGTATAGATTGTATAGAATGTATTATTAGACAGGTACATGCCAACATCACAGGTATGTTGGTACCTTTTGGTGGTGACGGCTCCTTCACAGCTGCAGTTGGCTTTTCTTCGGGTTTTTTCTCAGCTTTGGGAACTTAAAAGACACCGATTTGTGTTAGCAACACAAGAGATACGCTGTGCATTCACAGGTGAAGCAAAGAAGTGCAGCGGAAGATAATAAGACAGAAAAAGCAACTACAGAAAAGGATGAGAAGACAGAAAAAAGCAACAAACTACAGTTGATAATGTAATGAGTCTTTCTGTAGGAAGAACTAAAAGTAAGAGAGTAAAGGAAAGGCATGAACACGAAGCAGCAGGACAAGACAAAACAGTCAAAGATTTTAGTAGCGGAGGACGGACGAATAAGTTTGCATTTTCTGCTGAGCTGCGGCTGGAAGAGGTTCAGGTTTTTTGGTACCTTTTGTTGGGAGTTCCTCTCTCAGGTCAACTTTCTTGGTCTCTACTTTCTCCTCAATGGCAACTCTGGCAGCTAGTGGGAAAACAAGAAAACAGAAAAACATCCAGAATCATCATCACTGTCAGAAAACATTACAGTCTGAAGTTACGACAGTAAAACCAACCTTTTCTCACGTTTAAAAGATAAATAATGATTGTAATGAAGTCTGTTTCCATTCAAATTGTTGAATCAATCGTACCCTGAAGGCTCTAGAAGAGTAGTAAGTAAGTAGTAAGAGTAAGTAACTACAGTTTTTTGGGTGGAAAAAATGGTGTTATTTAAATTACAAAAAAAAACTTAAATAGTGTCACTGATGTAACTCTGCGTCCCATTTAAATTTAGGGCGGGAAAGTCAGGCAATTCTAGACAATTAACTACGTAAGATTCTTACAGACAATAACTTTAAATATTGTGAGAAGAATCAGAAACAACCTTATCGTACCGTTATGTTAACCATAAACCAAATAGAAGTGAAATACAACGCAAAAGCAAAAAATTTACTTATTATCTACACCCATGCATTCGGAGTGAGAAATTAAGCACTTTAGGAGGTAAGTAGAAGCTGTAAAAAATAACCAAATTAACCTCAGACTGAAGTTAAGGAACCAAGAGAAGTTATTGGAAAAACGGTAAGAGACAGGAAGACAAAATTGAAAGAGGATAAGGACATCAAGTCAAAAGAGGGAGCCATGGCTATGAGCGGCTCAGACACACACACACACACACACACACACACACACGGGTATTAACAGACATGTGTAACTGGGATCCGATACCTTTGGCTGTGGACACCTGTTGTATTACCGTCTCTTCTGTCCAGCTCTCAAACTTCTCTGAAGGTGCGACAGAAGACGACAAACGTGAGACACTTTGTGCTCGGAAACTCCGGATGCCGTTTCACAGTTTAACAAAGTCACAGATCTAAATGTCAGCCTGGACTGCCAGAAACTATTTCGATGAGTTTAAGTGTCCTGATAACGCTCAGCTGAGTTTAAACTTCCAGATCGACCAGACGAGAGACTTTGACTGTGAAATGGCGACACACGAAGTGAGTAAGTGTGTGATGGAGATGGAAGATGGGATTGGAGTTAAAAGAGTGAAAAAAGAAGAACACATCCTCAAAGGTCGGACACAAACAAACATGTAAAAACCAACGAAGAGTTTGATATTAAGCCTGCGTGTGCAGAGATCAGTCAGACGACACAATGACAGAGTTATGATGAACGGAAGAGGCAGATTTGGGTAAATTCACATTCTGAGACACTTTCTATTGAGCTTGAATTGAGAGAAATAAATGACTTAATTATTATAATTATTATTATAATTAAGGATAGATGGCTTATTTGTTTACTGATGACTTTTACATGAATTTAGTTATTCTTTGGTCCATGTTTTCCAAGAGAATGAGGGCGTTTTCACACCTGTAGTTCGTTTGATTTGGTCCAAGTTGACGAGTTTGTAAACTTGGAGCGATTTCCCCGTTTGGTTTTGGTTTCGTTTCATACCTGGAAAAATCCAAGTGTACTAAAATGCGTCATTACAAATCAGGCAAGAATGTTCCCTAGGGCGGGAGCAAGAAAGTAAATACAGGAAGAAGGTTCTGTGCGTCTCCGTGGTCAAACCAGCTCATTGCATTTAAATAATCAGACATTGTTTGGCGAGCAACATTTCTACGTCTGCTCTGGTCACCGAGACTTCGCTCTGCTCTGCCAGCGTCTGTCTCCAACTTTAGCGGCAGCTGGTTGACTGCAGTCTGTTTCTGAGAGAGAAACATTGAAGCGGCTACAGTTTGCTGCTCTGCTGCATCACAGATTGCTAAATACACCTGACTACAGGAGACATCAGCTCAGACTGCTGAACACACCTGACTACAGGAGACATCAGCTCAGACTGCTGAACACACCTGACTACAGGAGACATCAGCTCAGACTGCTGGACACACCTGACTACAGGAGACATCAGCTCAGACTGCTGAACACACCTGACTACAGGAGACATCAGCTCAGACTGCTGAACACACCTGACTACAGGAGACATCAGCTCAGACTGCTGGACACACCTGACTACAGGAGACATCAGCTCAGACTGCTGGACACACCTGACTACAGGAGACATCAGCTCAGACTGCTGGACACACCTGACTACAGGAGACATCAGCTCAGACTGCTGGACACACCTGACTACAGGAGACATCAGCTCAGACTGCTGGACACACCTGACTACAGGAGACATCAGCTCAGACTGCTGGACACACCTGACTACAGGAGACACCAGCTCAGACTGCTGGACACACCTGACTACAGGAGACACTAACTCAGACTGCTGGACACACCTGACTACAGGAGACATCAAATCAGACTGCTGGACACACCTGACTACAGGAGACACTAGCTCAGACTGCTGGACACACCTGACTACAGGAGACATCAGCTCAGACTGCTGGACACACCTGACTACAGGAGACATCAGCTCAGACTGCTGAACACACCTGACTACAGGAGACACCAGCTCAGACTGCTGGACACACCTGACTACAGGAGACATCAGCTCAGACTGCTGGACACACCTGACTACAGGAGACATCAGCTCAGACTGCTGGACACACCTGACTACAGGAGACATCAGCTCAGACTGCTGGACACACCTGACTACAGGAGACATCACCTGACTACAGGAGACACCAGCTCAGACTGCTGGACACACCTGACTACAGGAGACACTAGCTCAGACTGCTGAACACACCTGACTACAGGAGACGTCAGCTCAGACTGCTGGACACACCTGACTACAGGAGACATCAGCTCAGACTGCTGGACACACCTGACTACAGGAGACACCAGCTCAGACTGCTGGACACACCTGACTACAGGAGACATCAGCTCAGACTGCTGGACACACCTGACTACAGGAGACACCAGCTCAGACTTGCGGAGTATAAATATAGTTGGTGCGGTTCGATGTCAGATCACGTTGTTACCACAAACAAACCGCTCCAGAGTTGGATTGAAAGCGTACCGAGACCACCTCTTCAAGCAGGTCTCGGTACGGTTGTTTGGTCCGCTTTTGGTGAACACCCGAGTGTGACTGGCCTGTTCCCACCTGCCCAAACGGACCGCACCAGCGGGACAAACGAACTCTAGTGCGATTCAACCGAACTAAACGAGGCAGTTGTGAAAGCGCCTTAGGTTCTTACAGTCATGTCTTATAGTTCCTGTTAAAACTGTAGTTTCGATAAAGATTAAGTTTTAAAAGCACCTTTCTTTCAGACAACAAATCATCATCAAACTTTTCTTAATCCTTATTATTTGTCCTTATTTATTGTACTTTTCTGATGTGCAAAATAAAGACTAAATATTCCGAGGAAGATACAGTATGTGCTAGGATTGATCGCTCTGAATGAATGATTTCATCTAGTTTTTCCCAGATCTGCTCTGATGGTTTGATGGGATGATGAAGATGATGATGATGAAGTTTGAGTGAAAAAGAAGAAATACAACATGTTGTACCTCTCTGCTCCACCTTCACCTCTTCTTCATAGTGATACGAATATTCAGCCGATTCTTGAGAAAGCAAAAACGTTGTTTTGTTTCCGTCATTAAAAACAAAGACAATAGTTTTCATACGTGGTGAGAAATATGGATTAGTTTGACTGTCAGTGAGAGATTACAACAGTAAACAATGTAAATGAATTGTGTTTTCACACAGCGGTGTTAAATCAAAACTGTTATTTAAGTATATGACAAATAAAATCACTTTCATGTTAATTTATTTTTGGTAAAAGATATACCATATTTTCCGGACTATAAGTCACACTTTTTTTTCATAGTTTGGCTGGTCCTGAAAATGAGGAAAAATCCAAACTTTAAGGACACCAATTTTGGTTGTATTTCAGTTAGTCTGATAGCTGGTTTGATTTGCATTGAGAGATGATTTTATGGAAAGTACCCCATGCCAATCTCTAGGTATGGTGAAGGGTATGTGATGATGGGGGGGTATGGTGAAGGGTATGTGATGATGTGGGGGGTATGGTGAAGGGTATGTGATGATGTGGGGGTATGGTCAAGGGTATGTGATGATGTGGGGGGTATGGTGAAGGGGATGTGATGATGTGGGGGTATGGTGAAGGGTATGTGATGATGTGGGGGTATGGTGAAGGGTATGTGATGATGGGGGGGTATGGTGAAGGGTATGTGATGATGGGGGGGTATGGTGAAGGGTATGTGATGATGGGGGGGTATGGTGAAGGGTATGTGATGATGGGGGGTATGGTGAAGGGTATGTGATGATGTGGGGGGTATGGTGAAGGGTATGTGATGATGTGGGGGGTATGGTGAAGGGTATGTGATGATGGGGGGGTATGGTGAAGGGTATGTGATGATGGGGGGGTATGGTGAAGGGTATGTGATGATGGGGGGGTATGGTGAAGGGGATGTGATGATGGGGGGGAGCCAAGGGAACTTTATCAGGATCATAGTATCCTGGATCCATGAAATAACTGGCCTTTCAAAATAAAAGTCTGTCTGCCTCTATGGGAATCTAACATAGGGGTGGACTGACTTATGCCCCCTGTATTTTAAGGAAGAACATTTATTTATTGACGATACATTATTCATTCACAAAGAGAATTGGTGTCCTTAAAGGTTGGATTTTTCCTCATTTTTTTAATTAAGGCATTAAGATCAATTTCCTAAAGATTATTTTTTTATTCCTCTTTTTAGTCAACTTTAGCATGGGTGTCCTAATTTTTTCACATGACTGTATATCAAAATATATATAATTTAACATGTTTTTAAATGTTAATTCATACTGACTGACATGAACCAAGAACTAGGACTCGCTGGCCACGTTATTTTAGCCTATTCATCTCCCAGGTATGTTCTTTATGCTGTTGTGTAGTTTAATAACTTGCCTTTCCAGATTAAATGTCTGTTCTTGGTCTTGGATTTTGTGAAGTCAATTTCTAAATAGATGTGACTTATAGTCCAGTGTGACTTATATATGTTTTTTTCCTCTTCATGACGCATTTTTTGACTGATGCGACTTATACTCCGGAGAGACTTATAGTCCGGAAAATACGGAAAGTATAAAAACACAGTAAATACCTCTACGTTCTTCTTCATACTGAAAGAATTCAGCGGATTCTTTAAAAGACAAAAGAAGAAACACGTGTTGGTTTCATTTTGATGGTAGATCTCGGGGAAAATGTTGATTTCATTTGCTACAAATCATCGTCTTTAATTTCAATGATTGTAGCCAGAGATCCAGATTAAGATTCACAGAGTCAGTTTAACTTTATGGAAACACGCAACCCAGTCTCACATCAGTTCGTGAAATGGTCACGTTATTTAATCTATTGATTCGTGTACACGGACACGTTTATGTCGTTTTGTTCGTGGTGGTGAGCAAGACTTTTAAAATAATGTATTTCAATGGGAAGCATCTTTCGTGATCACAGAGTGACTACGATAGTATGAAATGCTGAAAATCCGTGCAGGGAGGTTGGTTGGGGTTGGAGGACGCGTGAAACGACACAGGACTTTCACCCCGGAGACCGGGGATCGTGTCCCGCATATGACGATTCATTTCCCCGTCGTTGTTTTCCTAAACACAACCGTCCCGTTGTTGTCGCGCGTCCCCCAGAGACCGCTGCGTCCCCCAGAGACCGCTGCGTCCCCCCAGAGAACGCTGCGCCCCCCAGAGACCGCTGCGTCCCCCCAGAGAACGCTGCGCCCCCCAGAGACCGCTGCGTCCCCCAGAGAACGCTGCGTCCCCCAGAGAACGCTGCGTCCCCCAGAGAACGCTGCGTCCCCCAGAGAACGCTGCGTCCCCCAGAGACCGCTCGTCCCTCCCAGTGGGACATTTCTCGCTGCGTCCCCCAGAGAGCACGCATGAAACGAGATGAACGTGTCCGTGTACACAAATCAATAGATCAAAAAATAACGTGACCATTTCACGGACTGCCGTGAGACTGTGTTGAAACACGAGCTCTGGGGGTTTCACTCCAAACTTCTTTTACAGAAGTTGTTTTTACATCTTTGTGATAAAAAGACTTTAAAGGGCAACTACCGTTTTTTTCAACCGGGACCCTGTGTCCCCATGTTTCTGTGTTTGACTGATGGAAACAACAATCTTTGAAACTGGTCCAGTATTAACAGGAACGCTTTAACCGGCAGCCACAGACCAGGCTGTAATGTTACCCTACAGGACTAATGTTCAGCAGCAGTTAGTAACAAGCTGTAATGTTACCCTACAGGACTAATGTTCAGCAGCAGTTAGTAACAAGCTGTAATGTTACCCTACAGGACTAATGTTCAGCAGCAGTTAGTAACAAGCTGTAATGTTACCCTACAGGACTAATGTTCAGCAGCAGTTAGTAACACGCTGTAATGTTACCCTACAGGACTAATGTTCAGCAGCAGTCAGCGTCCACTAAAAGTTCTGTTGTTGCTGCTGACAGGCTCAGATTATTATCTAATAATAATAAGTTAATAATATTAATAATAATAATAAGTGTCTGACAACGTTAAGGAAAGGATCCCTACAGAGATAGACCTTTAAAACCTCTTTAAGACCTTTCTGTTTAACCAGAAACAGCTCTGAAGTCACTAGCACTAAACCCACCAGACTCCATTTATAAAAATAACACTTTTAGCGTGTATAGAGCCAGCATATTTTCACATGTAAATGGGTAAACTATGTGTTTATTTCAACCAAAACTAGAGTTGTGATGGTTGGAAAAGTGGAAAGATAACCCAAAACGGCTTTTTATAGTTTTATTTTGTTTCTGTTGACTTTGAATGAAGTGTGTTTTATGATGCTTAAATTACTGTTTATTTACATGGAGTCTGGTGGGTTTAGCGAACGCAAATTCGCGAATGTATTTTATGTTTAAAAAAAGGATCATACTCTTCAACAGAAAGGTCGACCTCCTTAGAAATCCTTTCCGACACTTGAATAATAATCTGAGTCTGTCAGCGGCAACAAAAATTTGTGAACGTAAATACAAGCTGGACAATTGTCCTATTAACTAACATTGCAGCTTGTTTCTCCGCTGCTGACTGCAGCGATCTCTCTTAATACTGGACCAATGTCAAAGATTGTTGTTCCCATCAGTCACTTAGACACTAAAACATGGGGACATAAGGTTGAAAAAAACGGTCGTTACCCTTTAAAGTGAAGTGAAACCTGCTTCTGATTCCAGTCTTACCTTGAATAGCGACCGATGAAGGCACATCAGGCCTCTGAACTGAGGAGTCTGGGACATCTACAGAATATGGAATATGGTTCATACCAAAACTTTATTTCAGAGAAACAGGACTGCGTGTACAGTAGTGTTTGGAAGATGCTCTTGTTTCCCAGCGTTTGCCAGAGTTGTTGAAAGGTTTTAAATAAAGACAGTTTGTTCCTGCCATAATAGCACTGTCAATATGTCTATAAATGTGTCCTGTAATCCAGGAAAGAAGCATGGAAAAGATACAGAAAAAGCAGTTGTGTGTTCGCGTGAACAGGGCTCAGTTCAGAACAAAGATTCTGGACGAGACAAGTGTAAACTTTTGTCTCCCTGCAAGTCTCCGGTCTGAAAGCTGCCAGTTTCCACCAATGAGACGAGACGGTGTATCATCTCCATAGAAACAACTATATGTACTTCTGTTCTTCAGACTTTCAGGGCCCTATTTGAACGATCTAAGGTGCGTTTAGGGCATGTCCAAATCAACTTTTGCTAGTTTGACGGTGGAAAAAAGTTGAATATTTTTGAAATCCTGGTTTACCGAGATGAAAGGGATAATTAAAGACTCTGGTGGAGACGGGGAAACAAGAGGATTTCCCTTAAACGTCGCTCATAGACCAAAGTTGTCTAGAAAACAAAATACTTACCCAAGGGCACCATTGCTAGTTCAATTTCTGTGAAAGAGGGGGGGGAAGAGTGAACAAGGTGTCAGACACATACAGACACACAACCAGACCAAAGCTGTACACAAACAAAGAAAAAGGATGGCGTCTGACTAGGAACTGTACCTTTGCCAGACAAATAAAGCTCGGCCGTGCTCTTAGCCTCTCCTCGGGGCTCCAACCTCACAATCACTGAGTACACGCCTACACGGGATTATTAATGAAGACGTTTAGTGCTCAAGTCATAAAAAACAAAAATCTACAGGGCTTTGTGACGGGCCGCTGGGGGCTCGCCGGGCCGGCGCTCTACACACCTTCGTCTTCCACGGCCACGTTTCGGATGACCATGAAATGTCTTCGGCCCTCGCTCGTGAAGTTGTACTTGGGGCTCTCTCGCAGCTCCCAGGTGTCTTTGTACCACGAAACGATCGCGTTGTCGAAGGACACCTCGCACTCGAAGGTGGCCGACTGGCGCTCGTTGACTTCGATGTTGTGGATGCGTTTGGTGAAATGAATTTGTTCAGCTAGAACAGATAAAGACGTGAATGGGTAAACGGGTTTGGTCATCACAACTGGGAATGTATGACAACACTTGAATGGTAGTTTTCTCATCGACACAACATCCACACGGTTAGAAATGGGTTCATGGGTCAGTTATGATGACGGGTTGTTGGGAGTGGGGGGGAAGAAGGAGGGATTTGAGTCGAGACCGTAGACTGTTAATATTAATGGACAAAGCATCCGATTCGGCGAAGTGCTGCAAATGCAGAAGTGCCTTAAACCTGCTTTCTATCTGACTTCCTGCAGGGGGAGACTCCTTAAACCTGCTTTCTATCTGACTTCCTGCAGGGGGAGACTCCTTAAACCTGCTTTCTATCTGACTTCCTGCAGGGGGAGACTCCTTAAACCTGCTTTCTATCTGACTTCCTGTCAGTTCCTGAGACTCCTTAAACCTGCTTTCTCTCTCTGACTCCTTACCTGCCCTAACTTCCTGAGACTCCTTAAACCTGCTTTCTATCTGAATTCCTGCAGGGGGAGACTCCTTAAACCTGCTTTCTCTCTGACTTCCTGCAGGGAGACTCCTTAAACATCTGACTTTGCTGCTCTTAAATCTTCTCTGCTGAGGGGGAGACTCCTTAAACCTGCTTTCATCTGAATTCCTGCAGGGAGACTCCTTAAACCTACTTTCTCACTTCCAGCAGGGGGAGACTCCTTAAACCTGCTTTCTCTCTGACTTCCTGCAGGGGGAGACTCCTTAAACCTGCTTTCTCTCTAACTTCCTGCAGGGGGAGACTCCTTAAACCTGCTTTCTCTCTGACTTCCTGCAGGGGGAGACTCCTTAAACCTGCTTTCTCTCTAACTTCCTGCAGGGGGAGACTCCTTAAACCTGCTTTCTCTCTAACTTCCTGCAGGGGGAGACTCCTTAAACCTGCTTTCTATCTGAATTCCTGCAGGGGGAGACTCCTTAAACCTGCTTTCTCTCTAACTTCCAGCAGGGGGAGACTCCTTAAACCTGCTTTCTCTCTGACTTCCTGCAGGGGGCGACACGTGCGGTTGCAAAAGCAGGTTGGTTTCTGTAGAAGTCTCTGAGAAAGTGACCTACTTCTCTCTTGATTTATTACCTCAGTAAACATTTTCATAATGAGTTTATGGTCTCAGTCTCTAGTTTGAAGTCTTCTGCAACACAGAATGATGTTCATTTTATAAATTATGGTCTCGTTGATTTTAAACCATAAAGCAGGGGGTGTTTTAGCCAGTTTGCGGCCTGTCTTATGTGTCATGTAACTATGGGACAAAGCTAAATCTTATCTTGAATTATGATCAGATTACCAGTGAAAGTGTGTAACGTAGAGTGTAAGCAGCGTTGCCAACTCTCAGCTAACGTCACAGTCAGATAGCGCCCAACAGTCTATGGCTCCTCCCTCTCGTCTAAAATCGTCACATCCGCAACCAGGATGGCTGCTCCCGTAACGGCAAACTCGCCACCTCATAGCAGATCTCCACCAACCAATGGGTGACGTCACACATGCTCTGTCCATTAATATTATACGGTCAATGGTCGAGACGGATGTAAAAAAAGACAAAGAATGAGATTATAGCGGAACGGTTTTTGTAAGATAATCCAGGAGAGGAGAGGTGTGAAGAGGGTTAAGAGAGAGGAAGACTCATCCCAGAAGAAAGGGACAAGGATTAAAATAAACTTGCTGCGCAGCTCCTGTGCTATTAGCTGCTAACGTTACAGCACTTGACAGGACTTCATCCATTTTTATGCCTTTACATTTATAGCTAAACTGCAAAGCAGTTGCCTTTTTAGTAACGTAATTAAAAATGTAAATTTGGCTTTTGTAGAACAGAAAAGAAATGATGATGACAGGAGTGTTTATGGGACGGTTATGATGACGGGTTGTTGTGGGGGGAAGGGAGGATGGATTTGAGTCGAGACGGACATAAAAACACAACGAATTGGAACGTTTTTTTTGCAAGATAATCCAGGAGAGGAGAGGCGTGAAGAGGGGTTAAGACAGAGGAAGACAAATCCCAGAAGAAAGAGATTAAAAAAAAGAGGGCAAAATGCCAAATCCATTAGTGTCAGAGTTGGATGAGGGGAGTCGAAAGAGGTTAGTGATCGGGGAGAGCATCCACCACGGTTCCCGTGTACCAACCTTCGACCCAGAGATCGGCCGAGGACTCCAGATGTTGGTACCTGCAGCTGTATCGGCCCTGGTCTTCACTTCTCAGGTCCGTGATCACGAGCTTCTGAACTTTGTGTTTCACCTGGGACGCGTACCTGCCCTTCATTTCTAAGCGCTTTCCGTTTTTAAACCACTGAGCCTCTACGTTAGGCACGGACAACTGACAAGACAGAGAGCACGCCTGGCCTTCCTTACCGGACGTGTCCTGCAGATGCTTCTCCACCTCCGCCTCTGAAAGACACAAAGAGGAACACACAGCGTCTGTTAGGAGGGGGTAAAGGTCGCTGAGCTGTTGTGGGACATCTTACAGTATCAGTACTACGGCTGATGGAACGGATTCTGGAAGTCAAATAGATGTTGTTAAAAAACTTTTTCCCACCTTTTTGTATTTTTCTCTTGAACCTAATTACCACTCATTCTATAACCGATATGTTTCTCGTGTGCTTGAAAACGAGGCGGTGTGTGTGTGTGTGTGTGTGTGTGTGTGTGTGTCTGTGTGTGTGTCTGTGTGTGTGTGTATATGTGTGTGTGTCTCTCTCTTTGTGTGTGTGTATGTGTATGTGTGTGTGTGTGTGTGTGTGTGTGTGTGTGTGTGTGTGTGTGTGTGTGTGTGTGTGTGTGTGTGTGTGTGTGTGTGTGTGTGTGTGTGTGTGTGTGTGTGTGTGTGTGTGTGTGTGTGTGTGTGTGTGTATATGTATGTATGTATGTATGTGTGTGTGTGTGTGTGTGTGTGTGTGTGTGTGTGTGTGTGTGTGTGTGTGTGTGTGTGTGTGTGTGTGTGTGTGTGTGTGTGTGTGTGCTTCTCTCTCTCTGAGGCTAATGTCTGAAATCCCCCTAGTGGACAGAACATAGAACAACAACCACATGCTGATTAGCCTGAGTAGTAAATATTACTAACAGGCTGACTTTTGAGCCCTAAATATTCAAATACAATCCCAATATTTATGGTATTCCAGAGGAAGATTGCCAGCTGTATCGGGTACTGACCGGTGACGACGAGCTTGGCGCTGGAGATGTGCGGCCCGCAGACCACGCGGTAATTCCCCTGATCTGCCAGCGTGCACCTGCGGATGCGGAGCAGGTGGCGGTCTCCGATGATGCTGAGCTCGTACTTGTCGCTGGTGTCCAGCTTCTGCGTGCCCTTGTACCAGGACAGCGTGATCTCGGGGTAGTTGATCTTCACCTCGCACTCAAACACCGCCTCCTTGTTTGCGAAGACGGACTGATCCGAGATGTCCTTCACCACGGTGACGGGCTGCGGGAAACACAACACCGTTAAGTCAAGTCAAGTTTATTCATATAGCACATTTCATACCCGTAGGAAAAAAAGTAGAAATGACTTGTTTACTCTGTAATATGTGAGTGCCTTTATCATTTCAGGTGTTGCATGCAAATGTGACATTTGTTCCAGCAAAGCTTAGTTTTCCCAGCGGCCAGTGAACGTGTCCTGACCTCTGTGCGCTCCATCCTCTTCTGCAGGTCGGCCACCAGTCGGGCCATGTCCTCGTCAGACTCTCTGTCTCCACGTTCCACTTCCTGTCAACGACAACAACAACATTAATCATCGGGACAGACAGACAGACAGACACACACACACACACACACACACACACACACACACACACACACACAGACACACGCATACAGACACACACACACACACACACACACACACACACACACACACAGAAACAAAACGTGAGGAGACCTTTTTGGCCTCCCTCACACATTCTGGTATTATGTATATTGCTGTGTTAACGTTTCATCTTTCTTCATATGCTATTAAAATGAGAATGTGTTACCGGTCGTCCACTTTCTTCAGCCTTCTCCTTCTTGAGCTGCTCGATGGCCTGCAGCAGGCCGCGGTAGTCGGTGATGCCGTACATCCGGGCGTACTTCTCGTACTCTTTGGGGTCAACGTTCCTCAGCAGCTCCACGATGTCGATGTCCTTCTCCTCCTGAGGACTCTTCTGCTTCGACGGCGTCCTGACAAACCAGACGCACACGGATTAGGGTTGCAAAACTCCGGGAAACTTTCCATATGTAAACACAGGAATAAAATGTAGCGATAACGAGCTACGCTGAAACGGAGAAGACGAACAGAACGGAGACCAAACAGACCAGAGGAGCTGAAATTAAAGTAAAGATAGTTTAAAAACTTTAAAAATCTACTAGCAATGTTGGCTGGTGATCAGAAAAGTTAATTTAAAGCACACACACACACACACACACACACACACACACACACACACACACACACACACACGTTTGTTTCACTATCTTTGTGGGGACCCGCATTCCCTAGCCCCTTACCCTAACCTTAACCATCACCACTAAATGCCTAACCTTAACCCTTACCCTCACCCTAACCAGAACGTCATTCTAACCCTAATCCTAAAACCAAGTCTTAACCCTCAAACAGACCTTTAACCTTGTGGGGTCTGGACTCCTGGTTTTTGGACCCCACGAATATAGTTAAACGAGAACACACACACACACACACACACACAGACATATATACGTAAAATAAAAGGAAAGAAAACAGTCTAAAAGAGAAACTCACTTCTTGAGCTTGGCGCGGAGGTCTCCCTCCAGTTGCACCGTCTCTTTCTTCTCGTCCACGTGCATGTCGGCGCTGCTCTCGATCTCGCCGTGCTTGTTGGCGGCGACGCAGCGGTACTGCCCAGAGTCCGACTTGGTCACCTCTCGGATCTCCAGCTTGGACTCACGGCCCTTCTGTTCGATGGAGATGCGGCCGCCATGCGTGATCTGCCGCCACTTCCCCTTCATCCACTTCACGCTGGGGATCGGGTCGCCGCCCACTTTGGCGATGAAGGTGGCAGTTCCCTCTGTGGAGCGGCAGGGTCAGGAGTTAGGACCGAAAACTACAAAGTCTGATCTTCATTTCATCTTAAATCTCACGGCAGCTGGAATCCAGACTCCCGGCTAGTCTAACGCTTTGGCTACACTGAACCCGTAACGTATGTGGACCGTTAGGCCTCCTGCACACTGGCTGCGTGGCGTGAGCGTGTCAGCTGCGTGGCGTGTCCGTTTTTATTTCAGCTCCCATGTTAACTGGTTACAGCTTACACACTGCTGACACGCCACGCTCACGCCATACAGCCAGTGTGCAGGAGGCCTTAGCGGAGCGTATGTGCCGCTGACCACACGGCGTAGGATTGTGGGAGTCACAGGCGAGAGCTTTTGTTTTGGGACTGTTGTTGTTTCTTCAGTTTTTGGAGCCAGCACAGCGCTGTGAAAACGTTAATCTACTGTCAGCTGTTATCAGAGGATGCAGGGGACGGGAAACAAGAAATAAAAAAACAGAAACTCTCAAAACCAAACTACCAACATGCTCACTGACAGTTATTACGTTGTTTCCTGTATAGTAGTTTCATTTAAAAGACATATAGACACTTTATGATCCATTTTTGTGTGAAAGTGAAAGTGTTGTGTGTTGTGTGTCTCACTCTCGGTGACATGTGTAGTTCTGGGTTCCTCGACGAAGAACAGGTTTTCCAGTTTCTTGGTCGGAGCGGCCGCTGGAGTTTCAGCTGGAGCCGGAGCGGCTCCGGGTTTCTCTGAAACAACAAAACAACAACACGGTGCAACATCACCACTCTGCTCACCAAAAACATGTAATGACTTACAGCATCCACCAGGTGGAGCTGTTTGATATATGACAGCAGAAAAGGATTTAACTTGTAACATCTCAGGGTGCTTTCACACCTGTAAATTAGGTTGGTGGACTCAAATATTGCAAATATTTCATTGGGTCCAGTTTACTTTCACACTGCACCAAACACTGTAAACACACGTCACGCGGTCGAGACGGTCGCTTGTGTATTGGACTGAAACTCCGAAACTCGCCAACACTTCTGGTTTCAGAAATAATGAAGCAACACATGTCCGTCCCCTTCCTCTGTCTTTGTGTTGGCGTTCTAACCTCCGGCTGATGTGTGAGGACTATGGTTAACTGCTCCTCAGATCTCTGCAGGTAAATCCAGACAGCTAGCTAGACTATCTGTCCAATCTGAGTTTTCTGTTGCACGACTAAAACTACTTTTGAACGTACACATATTCCCCCAAAACCAGTTCCTTCCTGAGACTATTTAGCAGAGGCACCGTGGCTCCGTCCGGAGCTTAGCCCCGCCCACGATGATTGTGATTGGTTTAAAGAAATGCCAATAAACCAGAGCACGTTTTTCTCTCATCCAGGAATGGTGTGTGGACTAGACAGACCTTCCTCCGCAGCGCTGTGGAGGTCTGGACATGCGAGACTATCAGACCAAACTCTCCAGGGTTCGTTGAAACCACACGTGTCAAACTCAAGGCCCTTGGGCCAAACCAGGCGCCCCCCAAATTTTGATCCAGCCCCATATATATTCCTTATATATATTTTGGTTCACAATAAATGTTGGCCCGCCTAGTTTTTGTCACTTTTTTACAAAGTTGTTGCTGTTTTTTCTGACATTTTTTACGCTTTTTTGGCATTTTCTTCGACATTTTTGTCAACCAAACTATCAGTGAGAAGACTATAGGAGACATGCAATAATACAGTCGCATATATTTGACTTTTTCGATGACATAAAAGCAATAAACTCTACATGTCTGGCCCTTGATGTGATTCTAATTTTTCAGTGTGGCCCTTAGTAAAGTTTGACACCGCTGGTTCAAAAGGACCAAACAAGGTAGATGTGAAAGCAACAGAAGACCTATTATAAACCAACACAACGTATACATCGACCACTGGTCTAAGTGCACAAAAAGATCTGTATCTTTTCACAGTTTTTGGTACCTTGGACGGTGACTTTGGCCTTGCAGAACTCGCTGCCGGCATCATTGGTGGCCTTGCAGAGGTAATCCCCAGCGTCGTGGCGTGAGGCCGCGCTGATCTCCAGACAGGCCGTCCCGTCAGAAAAGCTGATCCTGGTGCTGCCGGCCGCCGTCAGATCCTTCCGGTCCTTCATCCACTGGATCTTCAGAGGCGGGGAGCCACACACGTGACACCGCAGACTCAGCTTGTCCCCCTCATTAACCGTCAGCGGCTTCAGAGGGACGTCGAACACCGGAGGCTTCTTGGACTCTGCCGGAGAGACGAGGCGCGTTTTATTTCTGCAGACTGTTCTGGAGTCAGAGCTCAGGAAAATCAACTGGGCTTGTTTAAGAAATAATATAGTCCAGGAAGCAAATACTAAAACATATAAAACATCATTCAGTCCCTCCAGGATTTTGCGATGTCGCGATCGCAACAATTCGCGCAAATTCAACCAATCATCGTGAATTCGGTGTGACTCGCAGTCTTTTGACAAATCACTGCAACTTTTCCGAAAATTTGACCAATAACCGGAGTTTGCCGCGAACTTCAACCAATCCCAGCAGTCCCACGTGCCAGACTTTACGTCAGTATGTGACTCTGAGAGCCACTGACTAAGCGGGAGTGAGAACAGGATGACGTAACACACGTACGTCGCCAAATTAATTTCCTTGTTTCTGATATGAAGACGAGACGTGTGTGACTCGAACATCTCACATTTACCAATAAAACGTGCAGCAAAAGACCGTGCAGAACATTTCAGACCGTCCTGCCAACCTGTAGACATTTTAACATAAATGTACGCTGTAACGATTTTTCACTCTGAAGTCGCTGAAAGCTGCCGCTGTTTCAATCCTGTCGGCTCTCTGCGGCGGGCGGGGCTGCTGCGCGACTGACACACACACACACACACACACAATCACACACACACACACACACACATACACATACACACACACACACACACACACACACACACACACACACACACACACACACACACACACAAACACACACAGCGGATGCAGGAAAAACCCGAGATGAGACGTACATGATGACCTAAATTGAGGAGAGCTACGCTCGTTATTGTAAGTGCAGTGATAAGTTAAAGTCCAATAAGTACTTTATTAAACCGTATGAATGTGTGTCCAAGCCCAGGATAGGAAATGAACTAACAATGTAAAGATCAACAAGCCACTGACACATATGTTCAAATTTGATCCACCAGCCATTTTCATATTATACCAACATTTGCAGCATCCTGAGCCTTTTTGGTTCCTAGGAAAACTCAGCCCAGAGTAGTTTTATTCTCCCCAAAACAAGTTTCCCTTTTATTTCTAAAGAACTATACAACTATAGAACTATACTATCACTGTCTCCCGCAACTTCATTGCGACAAAAAATACAAAAGACGTCGCAACTTTTACAAAAGCTCCCGTGAAATCAGTCATTTTGGGCCGCAACAATCTCAAAAAAAGACCGCGAAATCCTGGAGGGACTGATCATTAGAATCTTCCACACAACTTTAAAACAGCAAATATAACAACAGACGACTCTGAACTATTAACTACTATCATTATCTCATAAAGATGAAGATATTACGAAAACTATCTTGTAAACAAATAAGAGAAAGAAACAAGAAAGAACAAGAGAAGAAAACGGCGGTGAGTCGCCCCCTGCTGGAAATTAAAAAGAACGCAGGTTTAAAGTGCTTCCGCGTTTGCTTAGCTGCACTTTTATAAGCCCAAGAGATGGCGCTTGGTGTGAACCCACCTGAGATTCCCACCATGACTTCACAGGAAGTCTCCCCGGCTTCGTTGGCGGCGCGGCACGAGTACCGGCCGCTGTCTGCCACCCGGCTGCTCTTGATGCACAGCACAGCCACGTTGCTCTTGAAGCTGACGTCGTATCGGTCGGAGCTGCTGATCTCCGCGTCATCTTTGAACCAGCTCACAGCGATGGGCTGCGAGCCGCTGACTCGGCTCTCCATCTTCACCAGTTTGCCCTCTGTGTCCTCCATGTGCTCCGAGGGCTTTTTGGTGAACACAGGAGGGTTTTTACGCTCTAAAAGGAAGAACAAGGGAAGAAAGCGGCCGGTGAGGAGAGGAAGTCTGTTCCTCCGCAAAAGGAAAGAAAAGAAACGCCCTATGAAAGGGGGCAGAGTGTTAAAGAAGAGAGGGCCCGGGTTAAAATATCTGTGGGTACACGATCTATGCTGCCTGCACGATCCGACATGCACATGCTTAGATGATAATCCTATTACGACATTGCACGATCTGTTCCACACTTGCGCACTTTTGCACCACGGGAATTTCATGAGTGTGGAGGAAAACTGTGGAGGAAACTGAAAGTTTGCAGTGACAGAAAAATCTCAGACTTCATTCCATATGTAACCAAAATGGTGTATGTTCATGTAACGTGTAACAACTCCTTTATTATTTTGGATTGGCAACCACGTAAACACCTCGTAATGCATAGCGTAAGCTACATTTAAAAACATCACAATATCCCCACACTACATTAGCCTGGTTGACACCAGACCCACTCTCAGTTGTAACTAAGCTTCATTCACAGCCCATTTCCAAAGGGAGCGTCACCAACAGACTCCGCTCAAATGCCTCTGGGCGCAATTGGATAGTCCTTCAACCAATCAGACCAACGATCTGGGTGACGTAGCAGCGACAGCGGCATCAACGAGCTGCTGCGCTTCGGTGCCCGTTATGTTGAATGTAAACAAAAAGCTGTTTGCCATCGCTGCGCAATCGTCATTGTTTCAAGCCCGCTTCAACGGTTATGATTGGTGCCTCGATTTGGAGAAATTGGAAATGGGCTTGAATGGGCTCTTGGCCAGATGGACTTGCAGAGCAAATCTCAAATTTCCCAGAAGTTTGTCAGGGTTTTCCAGGCTAACACTACATGTCACAAAAATAACAATGTCGCCAAGGCGTAGTACACTGACGTCGATGTGCGGTTTTGGATCAGTGACAATAAGTACTTCATTTAAATATCTGTACAAAACAAACTGCATAATGAATAACATTAAATGTAGCCTACAAAAATATGCCGCCAGTTGTGCCGCCTGGCTGTCAAGTGTTTCGACGCATGCGTGATACAAATAGTGTAGGGAAACCATCACGTTTTCTACTACGTATTTATGTGCTTGCGCATATCGGATCGTGCAGGCAGCAAGATCGAATAGCAACAGAAGAGGGCAGAGTGTTAAAGAAGAGAGGGCCAGGGTTAGGTGGGTGTGGCCTGGGTTAAAATACCTTTGACCGTGATGTCAGAGGAACAAGAATCCTTCCCCATGTCGTTAGAGGCATGGCAGAAGTATCTCCCCGTGTCGGCTTTATCGGCCTTCAGAATGGACAGGTGGGGCGTGTTGTCCACGCAGCTCATCTTATAATTCCCCCCAGTGCGAATGTCTTTGTGGTCTTTCGACCACGTGACTTTAATGGGGGCAGAGCCGGTCATGTGACACTCGAGCTCAATGCTGTCGCCCACTGTCACTTCCTGTGGCGACAACTTCCTGTCAAAGGCCGGCGGGTATCTTGGTTCTGCAGAAGCCGTGAAAATAGCGGGAGGAAGATGGGACAACACATCTTTACAGGGAAACATTTCAACAGTCGGACTGTCTGACAGAAGATCTTTGGATTTACCATCACAAGAGTTTTATTACAAACAGAGTTTCTCAACCTCAGGCTCGCTGCCCCGTGTGGGTTCAAACCATATGCAGATGACTAAGTATTTAATGTTTCTTAAATAAAGCTATTCTTTCTTGTGTTTGTGACGGACGGCTCTAAATACTACAATACCCATGAGCCTTGGGCAAGGGCATAACTTTGGGTTCAACATTGGGGGGGGAGATCTCCAACTACCAAGGGAGGTCCCAGGACAGGTCTGCATGGATTAAGAAAAGAGACAAAGACATTAACAACAAAAAAAATGTCGATAAAAAAACTCAAATGTCAAAAGGCACAAAAAACATTGGGAAAAGCGCCAAAAACGTAGAGAAAAAACAAAAAAAAAAGTCCAAAACAACCTGACAAAAAAACAACAATAACCTCCGAAAAAAGCGACAAAAACGTTGAAAAAAGAGACAAGACTTTGGAAAAGCCCAAAAAGGATTATTGTGGGGGTTGTAATCCTTTAGATCCTTTAGATCCTATAGTGTTTGGATCATAGTTGTTACAAGTTTGTCTGCATTTATTTCTTGTCGATTAATCTGTGGATTGTCTTCTGGATTAATAATAATAATCGTTAGTTGCAGCCCTAAACCTTTCCATCTTTTACTTCTCTCTGTTTCTGTAATAACTGCTCTGTGTTGTTAATTCTATGTGTGATATCAACATCACTCTTTCTGCTTTTCAGTGGGAAACCAAAAGCCCTGTGAAGGTGATTTTGGGACGTAAAGAACAGGCTCACAGGCCGGAGGAGGTTGAGAAAATCTTCAAACTAAACAGAAGAACCTGTTAATTTCCTGAACGTCCTGCAGGATGAATGAATTGTTTATTTACGCGTCTCATCCATTATAGGATCACATATTTAAAATAAACACCTTCATAGTGCTGACACATAACATAACATAATATGTACATAAAGGGTACAAATATAAAGTTAACATGTCAACATAAAACCCTTTCAGACCAGAATCCAACATACACACACACACACACACACGAGAAGATACACAAAGATACACACACGCGCACACACACACACACACGAGAAGATACACAAAGACACACACACACACACACGAGAAGATACACACAGACACACACACACGCACAAGAAGATACACAAAGACACACACACACACACACACATACACACAAGAAGATACACAAACACAGACACACACACTCACACACACACAAATATACAGAAAGACAAACAGACACACACACACACACACAGAAAGACACAGAAAGACACACAAACACACACACACACAAGAAGATACACAAACACACACACACTCACACACACACAAATATACAGAAAGACACACAGACAAACAGACACACACACACACACACACACACACAAACACACACACACACAAGAAGATACACAAATACACTTACACAAACAGACATACACACACAAATATACAGAAAGACACAAACAGACATACACACACACACACAAGAATATACAGAAAGACACTTACACAAACAAACACACAAACACACACACACACACACACCTTGCAGGGTGAGTTTGGCTCTGCAGGAAGCCGAGCCCACGCTGTTGGTGGCCACGCAGGTGTATTCCCCAGAATGCCTCATTTCGCCGCGGGCGATCTGCAGCACGGCCGTGTTGTCGTCGTACAGCATGGAGAAGTCGTCTCCCGACCGCAGCGGCTTGCCGTCTTTCAGCCATGACACGTCGACGGGCGAGGAGCCGGCCACGCGGCACTCGAAGCGCACCGGCTGGCCCTCTGTCTGCTGCAGGCTGGTGATCTTCTTCGGGAAGGATGGCGGCGTTTTGGCCTCTGGAGGGAGAGACGGAGGAAAAGGTAGTCATAGTAACCAGAGGTTTGACATAACTGTGTTCTAACTGTGTTATACAGCTCAAAGACATTTAGCAGCTGTTCCTACTTCTGGCCTAGCCTGGCTCCGCCCTCCTACGTACTTCTGCTCAATTTTCATTTCCCTTCAGTACTCTGTCCGGGTTCGCGGTACATTCTTGGGTTTTCTCCGGCCAAATCTTTGGCGGTCCAATCAGCGAACAGAGGGAGTGGCTGAGAACGATGACGTTGGGGTCGTGCGCTAGTTTGAGTTGTAGTTCTCTAATGGCGGCGGAGAAAGATGGAGCGAAGCCATTCGGTCCGTTGTGGCAACGCTGCCAAATATCCAGAAGTTAAAGCCAGAGCAAGAACAGTCTTTGCTGAGGTGTGTTGGTGGCCGTGATGTTGTGGCCCTCCTCCCCACGGGGTTCGGGGAACAGTTTGATTTTCCAGCTCGCTCCGTTAGTGGTGAAGGAGTTGGCTAAGGCTAACGTTAGCGATGCTAAAGGCCTTTTTATGGTTGTGCGTCGAATCGACGGCGTACCCCCGCAGATCCCTCTGCGTGTACGCCGGACCCTACGCCGTAGCCAGACGAGCACCGCTCGAAAAATGTAACTACAGACTCAGCGTTCGTGATTCAACTGCTCATGACTGTTTTCTAAGACGGCGACCGAATGTAAACACAAACGCTACTGTCTTTATAATCTTTTCAATAAACTGTCTGTACACTTACAAAGTTCTCAATGCTTCGGTTTGCATGTAGGGACCCTCATTATGCTACCGTTGAAGTGTGATGCTATTTTGAGCCTTTTTAGTGGTGTAGAAATAGTGATTTACCATGTGCCCCGAAAGCTAGCGACGCATTCAATTAGCATGAAAACATATCCCAGAGAACGGTCGACTCGGTACACACATGTTATTAACCCCTAGGTACATTTTACGCTGGAACTGTCCTTTAACGAGTGAAAAATAACCTAGGAGATGAAGTGACCTTTTAAAGGCCACCGATGTGAATGTGCAGGTTGTTTACCTGCCACGTTGAGTCTGCAGGTGGAGGAGGCGGAGCCTATCTGGTTCTCGGCCCTGCAGGTGTACTCTCCGATGTCGGCCTTGGTGGCTTTGCTGAGCTTCAGACAGGCCACGCCCTTGGTGTACTCCAGCTTGCATGTGGGGCTGGACCGGATCTTCCCGTCTGCCTTGAACCACGCCACCTTGATCTCCGGCGTGCCCGCCACCTGACACTTCAGACACACGCCATCTCCGGACGTCACCTCCATGGGCTCCAGGGACTCCACGAAGTATGGCGGTTCTGCGGTCACAAACAGCACAAAACACTTTATAATAACACAGGGGTTTCCTACCATTATAAGGTTTACGTTCAGCACCTGAGCTGAATCAATGTTAAATCTATGTGAGCATCAAAACTAAACCAGGGGGTTCAAACTCAACTTCTCTAAAGGCCAGACTGGAAAAAGGAAATCATATCCAGAGACAGACATGTAGAGATTATTGGCATGCTTTTACTTAAGAGAAAAAGTCACGTATTTTGACTGTATTATTGCCTGTCTCATATAGTCTTCTCACTCAGTTTGGGCCTCTTAACACCCCCAAAAAAAGTCGGTAACAAAAATCCTAAGCCGTCATAGAAAAAAAGCAATGAAATTGTCAAAAAAGTGACAAAAACGTTGAAAAAAAGTGCCTAAAGCATCGAACAAAACAAAAACATCGCTCCAAAAGGTATCCATAAATACAGTACCATCTCTCCAAACAACCCGTTCTCCCTCCGAACTCGTAAAATATGGACGTTTGGACAGTGGCTGTCAGCGCGTGAAGTAACTAAAAAAGGCGTCCTTCAGCGTGTTTGTAGAACGTACCGGGGAGAGCAGCAGCTACACGGGGTTTAGAGCGTAGGTTGTAAGGGGGAAACTCCATGTAGGGAGGTTGGTCGGGATGGAGGATGGGTCAAACACAGGACTTTCACCCAGGAGACCGGGGATCAGGTCCCGTGTGTGTCTTTAACCGTCACGTTATTCCCGTGTGTTACAGAAACGTAAGCCCACCCACAACCTTTTTCTTAACCCAACCGTCTGTCCCGTTAGCCTATTACTGCGAGTCACGGAAGCGTAAGCCCACCTACTACCTTTTCCTAAACCCAACTGTCCGACTTGTCACAGACCTTATCCTTAACATAACTGCGTCAAATAGTGCCGACCAAGCGTGTTTAGTTAAAGCGTGTTATATGACGCTAAAGGAGACTTTTAGCGTCAATAACAACGACAAAGACACCTGACCAAGCGTCCGTATTTTACCAGATGGGAGTGAGAATGTGTTGCTCCAAAAGGTATCCATAACAACAGTACCATCTCTCCAAAATGACACATAAAAAAGGTTGCACTGACCGAGGATGGACACGTTTGCGTCACACGAGTCCTTTCCTGCATCGTTGGAAACTTGGCAGGAGTATTTCCCAGCGGCGTCTTTGTCGTCGGTGCTCAGACACTCGAGGATGCAGGAGCTCTCCGTCGTGGTGATGTTGTGTTTGTAGGAAGCGAAGATCTGCTGGCCGTCTTTGTACCAGCTGACTGTGATTTTAGGAGTCCCGGTGTACAGGCACTCCAGCGTCAACGGTTTGCCCTTCTCCACCGACACGTCCTTCAGCTTCTTGGAGAAGGCCGCCGGCTCTGAGCGACACAAGCACACACACACACACAGGGTTTATTCCACAACGAAACGTATCAGAAGACAAACACACACAAGAGTTTGTCACAACAGTGTGGGCTTAAAGAAAGGCGACAAACTGTTGAAAAAAGAGAGACACACACACACACACACACACACACACAAACACACACACAGACACAAGATACAAACACACACACAGACACACACAAGATACAAACACACACACAAACACACACACAGACACACACACACACACAGACAGACACACAGACACAGACACACACACGAGAAAATACACGACACACACACAAACACACACACAGACACACACACACACACAGACAGACACACAGACACACAAGTTACAGAAGTTACACAACGACACACACACAAACACACACAAAAAAGGCAACGAAAACATCTAAAACAGCAATAAAAAAGCGATAAAAAATTAGATAAAAAAACGACAATTTTTTTTTTTTTAAAAGCAACAAAACACTGGAAAAAACTACAAAAACGGCAAACGAACAAACTACAAAAATGTCGAAAAACAGGCGACAAAAGTGTTGAAAAAAAAGCTACACAAACGGACAAAAACGTTGCAGAAAACTACAACAAAAATGAAGAAAAAAGCAAAGTCTGTGTTGTGGTTAGCAAGCAACACAGCAACATTTTACTTCTGAATGATTACATAACGGAGGACCAACAGACCTTTGACGGTGAGAATAACGGGGCAGCTTTCCCTTCCTGCGTCGTTGATGATCTGACAGGTGTACTCTCCGGCGTGAGATCTGTCCACGCTGAACAGCTCCAGAAGAACTTGGTTATCCTTCAGGGAGAAGTTACAGTCCCGTCCCGCCAGGATCTCCTTGGTTCCTCTGAACCACTTCAGCTTGAGGGGGGCGCTGCCTTTCACCATGGCGGAGAAAGTCACGTTGGAGCCGGGCATGGCGTCCA
This sequence comes from Sander vitreus, assembly GCF_031162955.1. Taxonomy (NCBI): domain Eukaryota; kingdom Metazoa; phylum Chordata; class Actinopteri; order Perciformes; family Percidae; genus Sander; species Sander vitreus. The sequence continues at coordinate 32,181,411 of NC_135865.1, forward strand.
CCGGCTGCAGCGGCACCACGAACGATGGAGGCTCTGGGTAGAAGCAGACAGTAACTCATCAAACATGGTGCCATCTTTTATCTAACTCCCATGCTAAGTCTAGCATTAAGCTAATAGTTGACGTCAACTCGGTGGCTGCACCTTAATTGGCTCTGGTCTGTACCTTTGTCACGCCCCAAAATGTACATCCAGACCACTGGTCTGAGACCAGCTGGGCTTCTGAATGTAGATCTCACACATATGATTTAGTTTGGCTGCGCGCTGCTCTGTGCACTTCCACAGGAATTACCAAGAAGAAAGTTTGGAAGTTTTTCCAAGGATATTGAAAATGAAACACGGCCGTAAATGCCGTGTTCCAGGCTGTACAGGGAATGCTGACACTTTTCACATTTCATCGCGAGCTGCAGGTGATGGAGCTCCATCAGGTCAGCGGTAGTTGGTGGTGTAGTTACCCCAGAAAAGGTGACTGTGCACTGGGTACAGAGCACCGCAAGCTGCCGGTCCCAGCAACATGGCCAACAGCACTCACTGGGACTGGCAGCTACAGAGCACCCTGTCCCCTCTCCCATTCTAACTGCCTGCCCGTGTGCTGCTGCACATGAGGAGAAAGCAGAGAGAGAGGGGCGATTTTCTTTAGAAAAGATGCCAGTATTGTCCAGTCGCAAACACGCGAAGGTATTTCTCTCTTGTGGCCATCTCCTCCCTCTTCTGTTCTGTGACTGAGGAGCAGCCTCTCCCCTCTTTCCCCATTTTCAGTTGACATACCCTATTAGGAGACCTTAAGGAAGAGCGTGAAATACCCTATATAATCATTCTATCACCCCTTTAAACACAAAAAAATTCCAAATAGTTCCTGACCTTTGACAACCAAGGAGGCCGTGGTTTCACTGTATCCTGCCTTGTTGACAGCTTTACATTTATACACTCCGGAGTCGGACAGCTTCAGCGTGGACACTTTGAGTGTGCAGTTGTTGTTGATGAATGAAATCTCATAATTGGGTCCGCTCTGTATCTCCTCCCCATCGTGGTACCAGGAGATGGTGAAAGGTGGGGAGCCTGACACTTTGCACTCCATCTCTCCAGCTGTTCCAAAGATTGTGTTGCAATCCTTCAACTTCCTGGAGAAAGTTGGCGGTACGATCTTATCTGTTAGGGAGGAAAACAAGGAGTTAGTGGAGCATCGGGACTAAATAGGTGTAAATGTGCTGTCATTAATAGGGCTGGGTATGGGCAACTACTGAAAACTAACATTAAATGTCTGGTCAGATCTATTTAGTAGTAGATATAATAAGTAGGGTTGGGTATCGTTTGGATTTTTCCAATACCGGTCCTCAACCGATACTTTTAAAACAGTGCTGGTGCCCAAACATGTGGGTACGTATCCCCCTAGGGGTACTTTGAAGGACTGCAGGGGGTACATGTCCCCCTAGGGGTACTCTGGAGGACTGCAGGGGGTACGTGTCCCCCTAGAGGTACTTTAGAGGACTGCAGGGGGTACGTGTCCCCCTAGAGGCACTTTGGAGGACTGCAGGGGGTACGTGTCCCCCTAGGGGTACTCTGGAGGACTACGTAAGATTTTTTGCAAAATGTTTTTCAGTTACGAGGCTTTAGTTACTTCTACTGTCTTTTTTTCTAAGTTTTTGACACTTTTTTTCGAAGTTTGGCCCTAGTGTTGCCTTCCTTCTTTCTTTCTTTTTCAAAGTTTTTATTATTATTTTTGACCTATTCTTGCTTTACTTCCTTCTTTCTAACATTTTGTTTTGTCTCCTTTTTCCATCATCATTTAAATGTTTTCCAGGTACAAGGCTGTTGTTTAGTAAATCTATCGCTGACTATCACTGTATTTTCTACAAAAAATGATTTACGCTGGTTAAGGGGTACATGGCTTAAAAACACTGTTCAAAGTGTGTGTGTGTACATTATTGAAAAAAAGCTTGAGAACCACTGGCTTAGGCCATATGGTCAAATTGATTATTATTAAACTGATTATGATTTACCAGTATTTGTAATGTGACAACAATAACTTATTAAGCCACACGTTAGGACCGTTTAGCTGTCTGCATTTTAACCGTGTTTAATCCAGCTGCTAGCTAACGGTAGGCTGACGTAACCTGATGCTAAGTGTATTATGTTAACTAGCGTAATGTGCAGCGATGCTTGACCAGCTGCCACTTTGCTCGTTTGAAAGCCATGATGCCTCTCTCTCTCTCATGGGGGGGCCAAATTCTCTGGGCGGGCAAAGCAGAGAAAGAGGAGGTAACCTTTCCCCTTATGACGTCATAAAGGGAAGATTCCTGATTGGTCCATCTGAGCTTTCATTTCCTCAAAGGCAGAGCAGGATACCCAGGGCTCGGTTTACACCTATCACCATTTCTAGCCACTGGGGGGCCATAGGCAGGCTGGGGGGACTCATATTAATGTTAAAAAACCTCATAAAGGGACATTTTCATGCCATGGGTTTTGGTTTAATTTATTTCTATAAGTTATTGTGCAGTTACTTGAGTTGAAGTAATATTTAACATTTGAGAACTTGGCTTCTGTTACACTTAATGAGTATTTTTGTGTTTATTGTTATATGTGGCACCCCTAAAATCGCGTTGCGCCCCAGCCAAGTCAAGTCATAATAGTCAAAATGTTCTAGAACTGCCAGCGTTTGTAGAAATCTATGTTTATATTTCTCAAAGTAAGCTATACAAAAGATAGATAGAAAGAAGATATTGACAGTCATTTTGATATTGGTACCAAATCTCAGGTATCTTATTGGCACTAACTTGAGGAATGTTAAACAGTACCCAGCCCTAGTCATTAAACTCCAAGTAGGAAGAAGACACCAACCTAAAACAGTGAGATTAATTTTACTCAGGTCCTTCCCGACCTCATTCATAACCTCAAACGTATATTCTCCAGAGTCCACTTTCTCCGCAGAGAGAACATTCAGGCTGGAAATCATCTGAGAAAATGAGATTTTGTATTTCCTCCCGGAGGCCAGCTCGACGCCATCCTTGAACCACTTTGGTATGAGCGCCGGGGTTCCACACACTTTGACTTCCAGGGCAGCCATATCGCCGGCTGTCACGCTCAGAGCATCGGGCTTGTCCACTATCTTAGCGGGTTCTGGAAGCAACAGAGAAGAAGCAGAACATGTTCTTAATCAAACCTGCAGGAGGAAGGATGCGGAAAAAAACTGCATGAGAAAGAGAGAATTATATGATTACAAACCTAGAACAGTCAAGTTAGCGAAACACTCCACACTCCCAGCATCGTTTCTGAGTTGGCAGGTGTATTTGCCTGCCGTGGTTGCATCAGCCTTAAAGACTTTAAGAGCGACCATGTTGTTCTCAAAGGTGATTTTCCTGTTGTCACCGTCCCTGAGAATGTGATCCTTGTCTTGAACCCAGGACACAGTAATGGGTTCAGAGCCTTTAACAGTGGCTACAAGGGTCACCTCCTCTCCCAGTATCACTGTCATGTTTGACAGTTTCTTCACAAACGACGGCGGCTCTGAGGGGAGGAGAAAAACTCAAAGTCAGCAAGGTGACAATACTTATCTAATAGTTATGATTTTAATTTGAGACTATCGCAATTTCTACTGACCTCTGAGTTTAACTGATGTCTGGCAGGTGTCACTTCCTACACTGTTTGACACTTTACACTCGTATTCGCCGGCATCCGAGGGCTCTATCCCAATGATATGCAGCGTAGCCGAGCTGCCCTCGCTCACCATCTTAAACTTCCTGCTCTCCATCAGAGGTTTCCTGTCTTTGAACCAGGTGATCTGGAACGGAGCTGTACCGCTCATCTCGCAGTACAGACTCACGTCCTTACCCTTCAGCCCTTCAACGGGCTGAGGTACTCTGACAAAAGATGGTGGGTCTACAGAAAGATCAGGAAACTGTTAAAGAGGCATACACGGGAAAATAATCCATGACGAAATCTTAAAGCTGAAACCTGTAACATTTGTGTGTTGTTGCCCTCTGCAGTAGCAAAAGCCCCACAGCTAAGATGGCGGGCTGTTATGGAAGTTTTTGTAAAAGGGGAAGATGTTGGAACTACAGACAAGATGGCAGAACTGCGTGACTAAAGTCTACATGGCGGAATATTTTGAAAAGATAAGATGGGATCGTAATTTTGGGAAGTCTATGGAATTACGTCTGAGAAAGCTACATGTGTGGGCAAAATGTGTGTTTTTGTGGGAGGTTGTTGGGACTACAGCTGGGTTTTAGTTATAAATATTTGTCTAAACTACACTTAAAATGGTGGCGTTGCTGTTAAAGATGATTTGAACTACAGCTAAGTTGCTGTGAAAAGTTGTTGGTAGTTCAGTCGAGGCTGCTGAGAAAATGCGTAAGTTGTGAAACTGTTGAAATTACAGCAACGACGGCAGAATTGATGTGGAATTGGTTGGGACCATAGTTCAGATGGCAGACTTGTGAGTGATCAAATGTTAAAATGATTGGGGTAGGTTGTTGTAGCTAAAATAAAAGTGTTGTAAGAATTTGTTGGAACTACAACTAGGATGTCAGAGTTGTGTAAGTGCACTGGGATGAGCTGTGATGGCGGAGTTCTTGTGGAAGGACCATTGGATTACAACTAAAAAAGAAGACTTGGATATGATGGCAGATTTTGGAACTACAGCCCAAATAGCAAACGTATAGATGGTCGATGGAACTACAGCTTACATGGTGGAGTTGTTGTGGGAATTGGCAGAATTTTGGGAAAAGATGCTGGAACTACAATCCAAATGGAGTCGTGGAAGTGCCCTGAAACTACAGGTGACAAGACAAAGCTGTTGTGGAAGGACGTTGGAGCTACAGCTAAAAGGTAAGATTGTGGAATTTCTTGGAACTATAACAGCAGATTTTTTTTGTGAAAAGGATGTTGGAACTACAGCTAAAATGCCAAACTTAAACTGTAAATGTTCAATGGAGCTAAAACTATCATGAGCCGCTTTCCGACCGGAGGAATTTTTGCAGTTCCTAGAACATAACGTTCCTCGAACCCTTTTTTTCTGATGTTCCGACTGGACCAATTTGGGGATTATTAAGTTCCTCTGCTTCCTGTAGTTCCTGTAACTCGTTCAGCTCCTACTTCAGGGCAGGGTCTTTTCCCTGTACTCATATTTAAATCCTAAAATCTCAGTCTGTTTAGCGATATTGCACTATTCCTTCCCTCTCTTTTGTATATTTTTTGTAGAATTGTAAATTCTATTGTTGGCCACTTGGCCAGTGCAAATGCAAATGGAAAAAAAGTTGTTTTGGAAGGATGATGGAGCTAAAAGGACAGGACAAGACACTATTTAAATGTGGAATGTTGTTGGAACTACAGCTAAAATGGCTCAGGTATTGTAAACAATGGTGTATCCAGCTGTTTATAGACTGTAAATGTCACATCATGTACTGTATGTCCGTGAAGGTTGTCATTCATCCAGGTCATGTGAGTTCTCTGTGATAAGCAAAGGCAACTGGACTTGCTAGAATTTCTTGAAGACATTCCACCTTTCATCCAAGAGACTTCTTTAGATCTGACTGACTCGTGGGGAGACCCAGGCATTAAACCTCTGGTGGGTTGTGTCACCTGAGGGTCGTTAGTCACATGAGGCTTGTTAGTCACATGGGAGTCATAGGAGGTCGTAGAGAGTCGTTAGGAGCCGTTGGAAGTTGTTGGGAGTCACATGGGAGTCATTAGCACCACTAGTCAGTCAGATCTGAAGAAGTCTCTTGGATGAGAGGCAAAACGTCTTAAAGAAATTCTAGCAAGTCGAGTTGCCTTTGCTTATCACAGGGAACAAGGTCCCAGCATGTTTTCATTTGCATTGCCCAAACAGAGGGCCAACCCAAGGAGCTGATGAACATTTCTCAATAGCAGAACAACATAACGAACGAGTGTTGAACCAAGTTGCCAGCCTAAGCGGTCGACAATACTCCACCATATAGGATGTATATATATAAAAGGCTTGTAAAAATGTTACGTATTTCAGCTTTAAGCAATACAAAAACAACTCTAACTAAAACGTCAACCTCACACTGAAGAGCCAGTGCATCAGAAAATCAGACCATGAATAATGAATGATTAGGAAGTCAGTGAGAGGCTGACCTTTAACGGTAAGTGTGGTGCTACAGCTGACACTGCCAGCATCATTCTGAGCTTCACAGGTGTAAACGCCATCATCATCAAAGCTGGTGTGGAGCAGTTCCAGGACTGCTACTGAATCAACAAATGATGTCCTGTAGTTGCCCCCATCTGTGACCTTGGTGTCGTGTTTGTACCAGGTCATTTTCAGAGGGACTGTGCCACTCACTTTGCACTCCAGGCGGAGTGACTCACCCTGCTTCACAAACTTAGTGGCAGGGAGTTTCAGCAGAAACTCAGGTGGTTCTGGAAAGCCAAAATACAGACATATTAGCTACTGGAAGATGTAGGGACTTTTAAACTAGATTGTTACAACAATTACATGAAGTGAGCAAATGAGATAAACTGAGTAGATGAGCTGACAATGATAGGTTAACAGCAGAGACGGGATGGTTGTGGAAAAAGCAAGTGCATCACAAAGGCAACAAACAGTTCTTGATGAGAAGCTGCAGCAGTGTAGAAGCTTATAAAAGAGTAACAATGAAAGTGCGGCGAAAGCTGGGAAAATGTGACAAAATCACTTGTTTTAACCAGCGATGCATATGTGAGATGAATACAGCCACGCAAGAGTTGATATAAAAGATGCAAGTCGAACCTTTGACTGTCAAGTCTGCACTACAGCGTACCGAGCCAGCATCGTTACTGACTTGGCAAGAGTAAACTCCACTCTGGGTGACACCCACTGAATAGAGCTCTAAGAAGCAACACTGTCCCTCCAGCCCTGTGAAACAAGTGGGCCCGGTCATGAGCTCGGTTTTGTCCTTGAACCATTTGACCGTGAAGGGTGGCGTTCCCTTAAATGTGCCTTTGAAGCGAACAGTGCCATTGGGTAGAGCCGCCTGGGACTCAGGCAGCGTCACAAAGCTGGGAGGCTCTGAAGAACAAGACGGACCATGTTAAAGAGGTACTCACCTTTGGTTTAGGATGGCACAAACAATCACGTTGGAAAGCACTGTCTAACCTTTAACCGTGAGGGATCCACTGCAGTCGCAACTTCCTGCTGCGTTGGTCAGTTTGCAAGAGTAGGAGCCTGCGTCAGATCTCTCCAGCTGTTCGATTTCGATGGACACATTATTGTCCTGCTGAATGAGTTTGTGTTTTACACCACTAGAGATTTTGGTCCCGTCTTTCTGCCATTCCACAGAGATGGGGAGGGAACCAGATATTTTGCAACATATCTGAACAAAGGAGCCCAATATCTCTTGCATGTCTACCAGGGATTTGATGAAGCTTGGGGCAATTACTTGTTCTGTTACCAAAGGAATCATAAGAAAGTAATTAGACTTTATTCAACGTCACCGCGTCCCTATGTACCACAGGAGTTTTACATTTTTCACACCAACCTAGTACGATCACTTTGACTTTGCAGGTGCAGCTACTGATGTGGTTTGCCACCTCAAAGACATACTCTCCTTCATCCTCCTTCTGAGAGGACTGAACTTTTAGGCTGCTGATATTATTCTCAAAGATCAGCTTGTGCTGCCTGATGGACTGAAGCTCCCTGCCATCTTTCATCCATTTCACTTTGAGCTCAGGGGAGCCCGTTACCTTACAGTCCAGACTGACTGGATCTCCGACTGTAACCTTTATCACTTCTGGTTTCTCTGTGATCTGAGGAGGCTCTACAATGCAAAGTAAAAAATGCATAGAGTTTCATACAAAGTTAGGAACCATTGAAAGACCGTGGACCATGGAAAGATTTGATAGCCATGATTAGTTAAACACAGGTATACCTTGCACCGTTAGCGTGGCAAAGCACTTATCCTGCCCAGCCTCGTTTGACACCTGGCAGGTGTATTTCCCGTTGTGTATCACCTCGCAGGCAGGAATCCTGAGAGAGGCCACATTGTTTTCAAATGTTCTCTCAATCTTTGTATCCTCCAAAATCCAGTTCTCATCTTTTTGCCATTGTACAGAGAGAGTGGGAGAACCCTTGACAACACACTGAAACTCTGCCATTTTACCCAGAACAGTGGCAGCGTTCTCAATCCTCTTGGCAAATGTTGGTGGTTCTAGCAGAGGAAACCAGTGAAATGTTAAAGTAAACTTCCAGTTTTTACCTCAAAATATAAAAAAATGTGGATTTGTAACAGTGGAGATCCATTTATGCGACACGACTGAAGCGCGGTGTCGTGACATCATACATCCATGGTTGATGCTCCAAGCCCTTGACCGGCAGCTGATTGGACGAACGCGTCACGTGGGTCTGGCTACTCCTGAATTTCAAAATGACCGTCATGGCAGATTGTTGAGAATACGATCTAGTATTTTACAAAAATAGTTCACCGAAACGTGTTACTGAAAACATTTTAAGCGAGAAATAGGCCATGCAGTTGCTGAATCTGTCTTCATTTCAGTTCGACAAAGGTTAGTTTGAAAGATTTTCGTCTACTTCTATTGGATACCCGCGTCGCGTTCAACGGATGGGCATCGGCCAGCTTTTTTGATGCGGAGCGTCGCCTTCTGCAGGCACGTTGAAGTCGCTTGACGTCACCCATAGGAATAAAGTGGAGCGCGGTGCAACAGAAGCGTCGCACAGCCAGGTGGATCTGCACTGTTATTCTCATCAGACCAACCTTTGAGGTTTAGCGTAGTCTTACAAGTACAGCTTCCCACCTCATTGGCAACCGTACACTGGTATTCACCGACATCTACAGTGTCACATTTGTGCACCTCTAGACCCACAGCGTCACTCATCTGGGAGAAGCCATGTTTAGCACTGGGTTTGATCTCCTTTGCATCTTTGTGCCATGTTATTTCAAACGGACCAGTCCCAGCAACCTGACACTCAAAACAAGCAGTGGAGCCCTTCACAACATCAGATGGAGCCAGCTCTCTAATAAATGATGGCAGTTCTGAGATGAGAGAAAGCAAACTGTCATCTATCTACCTTTTTCTCTTGAGCTCATTCTTTTCTAAAAAAAATATATGCCACAGACTATCAGTATTTTCTCAGCTACATAAAAGATGCCGTTTTTATAAAATAGTGATTCTCAGTATGAAATTATCTTTTTGTTTTAGAAACTGGAATCAATGCCAATACAGTACTATAGTCATCTGAATAAAGGCTTTTTAACGTTTTACAAATAAAGGGTGCTTTTCTTCTTTTTCGAACTTCAATGCCAGTACAGTTATTTTAAGCATAATGTAAAATAATCTAGGAAAGACGGTCTCTACAGTCTTTGGGGAACCTCTGCCTACCATTGACTATTCTTAAAACTCCTGCACAATGAGCACCATGTCTTCTGACACAACTAACCTTTGACCTTGAGCTCCGTGCTGCAGCTCTCACTGCCAGCCTCATTGCGAGCCTCGCAGTAGTAAAGCCCACTGTCTTTAATATCAGCTCCACAGACTTCCAGAGTGGCCACAGAGTTAACAAAGGCCATCTTGTACCGATAGCTGGGGCTGATCTCAGAGCCTTCCCTGAACCAGTAGATGTCTATCTCAGGTGTGCCGGTCACCTGGCACTCAAACATTTTATTCTGACCGGGACGGACCACGGACACACGAGCCGGGGTTCGTGTGAACTTAGGGGGCTCTAAGGAACAAAATAAAACAACAGATGTAAGCATCAGATAAGACGATGGGGGGAAAACTCTGATCTCTGTAAAGTTGACAATGTACAGTATATGTTTCCATCCAAATGTTGCTCAAAGTTTAAGCAATCAAAGATTCCATCAGTTGATAGTTCATTGTTTGACTAACTTTTCCAACTCAGCAAAGCGTGAAACCTCTTTGCAATATTTAGACTTTGTGGAATTCCTTCCTTAACCCCTCCAGCACCATTTTCTGACTGAATTGTTTTTCCTATATAAATAAAAAAAAATCCTTTTTCTTTTGCAAGTGATTTGAGCACTTGATGGCGAAAGCAGTGGGAAGTCAAGTTTTTGATTAACTTTTAATTGTATACTCCATCACAAAGTGGAGGGTCAGCATTAAGGCAACAGATTGGAATTCAAAATGTCCATAAGAACAGATGGATGGAGACATGTTTACTGACTCAGTTTGACATAAAGAATGATAACCTTTGACAAAGAGTGTTGCCTGGCATGAAGTGGAGCCCACATCGTTCTGTATTTCACAGACATAGTCTCCAGAATCTGAGGTTTTGGCAAAGAAAAGCTCCAGTGAGCTTGAGGTGTTGTCTTTGATAACAGAGCAGTCGGCACTGGATGATATCTCCTTCTTGTTTTTAAACCACTTGATGGTCAGTGGTGGCGTGCCAGAGACCAGAACGTTAAACTGGACTTTTGAGCCAGGCAAAACATTCATGGATTCAGGCTTTTCAAGAATCCATGGTGGTTCTGGAAGAGAAACAAAAATGAAGTAATGCTTCTGAAACCTGCATATGGCAAATATCCTTTTAGCTGTGCAACTACAGTTTGATTAGACTCATCAACTTGTGCTCAAACCTTTGACAAACAGGATCCCAGAGCACTGGACAGATCCCGCTTTGTTTTTAGCCATGCAGGTATAGCTGCCGCTATCTTTACTGCCAAGATTTGAGATTTCCAGAAAAGCAACATTTTCAAAGAATGTGCATTTGTGTTTCTCATCAGTCTGGATTTCTTTCTCATCTCTGTACCATTGTATGGTTATCGGCAGTGAGCCGGAGACAAGACACTCCAGATGAGCAAACGATCCTTTGATACCTTCCGTCTTTTTTAGTTTTCTTGTAAAAGACGGTGGAATTATTTGATCTGAATTAGATAGAAGAAAAAAGAGGTGAGAAGAAACGTTCAAAGTAAGAAGTAACTAAACAAAAGTTGTTTCTAGGTTACACACTAAGAACTGACCGAGAATGGTGAGTGTAGCCTCGCAAGAACTTTGGCCGGCATCATTTGAAACCTCGAAAGTGTAGTCACTACTGTCACTTTTCTCAGTTTTGATAATCTTGAGCACAGAGCTGGTGTCTGTGCCGTGTATTTTATATCTCTGGCCTGAGGTCAGCTCCTTGCCGGCCTTTAGCCATCTGGCCTTGAGGGGTTTTGTGCCCAAGAACCGAGCCTCCAGCGTGGCCGGATCCCCCTGAGTCACACTGACAGACTTGGCTTCCTCTGTGACCTTAGCGGGCTCTGACACGTCAAACAAAAGAGTCAGAAAAGAATCCAAAAAACATGATTTACTACAATTCAGTGTCGGACTAAGAACTAAAGTGAATAACAGACTAGAGACTTTTCAAGATGCATTTGGTCCTCATCAACTCATAAGGTCATGAAATGATCATGTGACAGTTATTTTTATTTGATTGATTTTGTTTTATTTGATAATCGATTAATCGTTAAAGTAATATTTCATACAAAAATGGCAGAAAATGCCGTTTCCCTTCCCTCAAATATGAAGGTTTCTTGCTTTTATCTGTTTTGTATCATATTAAACTTAATGGGTCCTATTTTAACGATCTGAGCGCACGGCGTGAAGCGCCTGGCGCAGGTGTGTTTAGGGCGTGTACGAATCCACTTTTGCTAGTTTGACGGCAGTAAAAAGGGTCCATGTGCCGGGCGCATGGTTCAAAAGGGATGCACCTGAACACACCTCCCTGTAAGACCAGTACACCCATGGGCCAGAGATGGGCGCAGGTGCATTTGCTATTTAAGCAACACGGGCGTTGGACGGTAAACTGACAACTGCTTCGATCTTAAACTAGCAAAGACACTTGGGTCGGGCTTTATGCTGCGCTGCGCCGGGTGCAAGATAGGAGCCCAATATCTTTGGCATTTGGACGAAACAAGTTAGGGGTGAGACTTATTATTTTGATTGTGGATTATTTTCTGGATTAATGGATTAGTTGTTTGGTCTCTAAAATGTGGATCAGAGTTTCCCAAAGCCCAAGATGTCGTCCTCAAATGTCTTGTTTTGTCCACAACTCAAAGATGATTCAGTTTCCTGTCCCAGAGGAGAGAAGAAACTAGAAAACCTATTCACATTTAACAAACTGACATCAGAGAAGTTTAACTTTTTTTTACTATTTTAATATAATAGTTGACAACTAATCGATTAATCGTTGAGGCTCTAGCTTTATAACACGTATGTTAGATGGAGAGAAGTGACAACTCTGTCAATCAAGTGTTCACAATTTGTTAACTTGCGTCAGTTTACAACTGGGATTTGACACTTAGTGTGGTTGGCCATTTGAGGAAAACTTCCTGCTAGTAAACTTATAAATGTGTGACTTAATGAGTTGACAAGGATATACCTGAACGCACCATTGGAAAGTTTCAAATTGGAGTTCTTGAGTATGTTAACCAACCTTTGACTGTCAACACAGCAGAGCATGTCTGGCTCCCGGCCTGATTCTGCGCCTGGCAAGAGTATTTGCCGCCATGTTTGCTCTGTAAGTTGGTGAAGTGCAGCAGAGCAGTGTTGTTCTCATATGAAATCTGAATGTTTTCAGCCTCTTTGAGCTCGTGGTTATCTTTCGTCCATGACACAGTCATGGGCTCTGAGCCCTTCAGAGTGCACTGCAGAGAAACCTTGCTGCCAACCAACGAACTGAGGTTCTCCAGCTTTTTCACAAATGATGGTGGTTCTACAAGGGAAATGTTTATAATAACATTATTGGCTTCTCTACTGAATATTAGCCTCGCAAAGTCAGACTTCATCCTGCAAGCTCAGTGTTTTCTTTTAGATTTATGTTCAAAAACAATCCACTGAGGATCAGCTGAGCCGGACACAGTTTGGACCAATCAGAGAGGCTTTAGTGTTGAGACTGTGACTGGCTGCTTCTCCAAACTCCTGATCCAGGGTAGTATACTCAATATAAAAGAAACCGGACACAGCAAATGTATTTCTAAACTCAAATAAAAACAGATTTTGTTTCAGAAAAATCTACTAACATTTCTGGAGCAGACACATTTTCTTTTCATAAAGGCAAAAGCCAATGACCACTCAGATTTAGCATTGAATGCTAAACATACATACAACATGCATATAGAAGTATATAACATGTATTACAAGAGAGGGAACCCTCAACCTGTGTTGCTCTTCCTGAGAGAGAACCCTTTTGTCTGTGTAAGGGTATTTTGTGAAATATTTTTTTATACAAATCAAAGGTCTATAGATAGATGGGGATTTTTGTACCGTATAAAAGTTACGTGACTTAATGTTGGTGTATCTGTGAAGCCTACTGAGCTTTGCCAGATCAGAATGAAGCTTTACGAGGCTATATAATATAGGTATGGAGCAGATATTAAATGTGGGTTTTTGAAATGGCAGCAGAAACGTTGATTTAAAGAGAAGTCCATAGTAACTAAACAAACCTTTTAGTGTCACTTGACAATCACAGGAAGCCCTCCCAACTTCATTCTCAACAGTACACTGGTACAAACCAACGTCTCCTGCCTCTACTGCCAGCACCTGCAGGGCTATCAGCTCGTCTTTCACAGTGATCCGGTGTCTCTTGTCATTCCTAATCAGCTTTGTGTTTTTATAAAATGACACAGTGAAAGGGGTGGAGCCAGAAACTTGGCCCTCCAGCATCATCTCAGAACCTTTCACCACATCTTTGGGCTCCAAGCTACGCACGAACAATGGCGACTCTAGAAGAGAACAGCGCAAGTATAACGTAATGATGATGCCAAAAGTCAAAATTAAAAGAATCCACTGGAGTTTTATTGTGATGTTGCAGATGCTTTTTCTGAGTGACTTCTTCAGCTCTAATGACGGTCAAGACATCCTCAGTTTTTACCCTGTAGAGAGGCCACGCCCATTTTAAGCCAAAGATGTCAACAGTGACCCATCCACGTTTTTGAGCAGCTCTGGTTCTGGAAGCGATTTTCCTTATTCAATATTTCCATTGACGTTTCATTAGATGCTTATATAAAGAGTTTTAAGCCTGGAACCAAGCCAACCAGCTACGAGATTTGATTTGCCGCAAAAGAACATTTTGAAAATGGCAAAAAAGGCAAAGGTACAAGACTGTGTACATAAACTGTCATAGACTTCAGTGGTAGCAGCTAGCTGCTGTTCACGGGTTTGAGGGTACGGTAACATTTCCATGGTAACAGTGAGCTCCACCAGTACTAGTACTTCTCCCTGACATCCTGAATAAAACAAGTTTTTTGTAGGGCTGTCAATCAATTACATTTCTAATCGCAATTACTCACATGAGTGTCCTAGTTAACTCACCAATAATCACGTTTAAATAGGGATATTTCTTCAAGTTTTAATGCTCAAGTGGTACGTGAGACTCGACTACTCTGGTAGTAACTCGAGCAACTCTAAGTCTTGCGGAGACAACGATCTGGAAGGGCTTTGAAACTCTATTTGCTATTCAAAAGACCCTTTTCTTTATTAATTTCTGCTCAAGGAGCTTCGTTTCTGCTAGCCCTCCTGTTAAGTGTTAAAGCGAAGATTTGTGGACTGCATGCATGGGAATGAATTACAATAGAAATGTATTTGAATATATTTATAAGTCACTAAGAGGGTCTGAAAAGTTGCTAAATCTAGCAAGAAAGCCACCAAGTTGGCAACACTGTCCACAACATTGCTGCTGCAGCTTCCTGTTTTTCCAAACTACGGAGCCAAATCACCGAACGTGGGTGCGTTATTCGCACGTAGAAAAAATAGTGGCACTTAAAGAAACACCAAAAATTCTTTTGTACCTTAAAATAATGTTTCCAAAATCGTTTCAGTGGTTCATCAACTCAGGGTGAACAGCACTTTCTCTTTGCGGCCCTCTATCGGCTATAACCGCATTATGCAAGTTTGCCAGATTGGGTAGCGGATCTGTAGTTCAAATGAGACATAAAGGACACAATTCTGCATCCAACCTGTAGGGGGACCAAAGAGGAAAAGTGCTTTGGTGTTGCTTTAAAATGATTTGCGTTAACTCATTATTAACGCATTAATTTTGACAGCCCGGGTTTTTTTAAAGACATGGTTGATTTCATACGGATTTTCTGGCTTCTACAGGATCAGAAACTATCGTTTCACAATATCACAGCTCATGGTCAGTCTACCTTGGATGGTTTAGACATTATGGCTGATAAAAATAAGTATTTTTTGGAGAAAATGAACGGGATGTTCACTTCCGGAACCACACTGTTGAGCTCTGTAGTCTCACCAGTGGTTCTCAATTATGTCCTCGTCCACCTGAGGGCGTGAGAAAGGCGTCTTGACAGGATAAATACTGATGATTTGTCATTGGAACCGAAGAAAGGAAAAATGTCTTCAATGTCAAAATAAAAGTCTACCTATTTACCAAAAATGGGATAAAAATAAATGACTGAAACCAACCTTTGACTGTAACTGTGCTGCTGCAGCGGTCACTACCAGCCTCGCTGGACGCCACACAGACATAATCTCCACTATCCTCTACCGCACAGTTGACTATTTCCAGAGATGCCACTAAGTCAATCAAAGACATTGTGTATTTAGGGCCGGAGCTGATCTCCATCTCATCCTTGAACCATTTAAAAGTGATGACGGGGCTGCCCGTCACTTTGCACTCCAGCTTGGCGGAGTCGCCGCTGGTGACGAGCTTAGTCGCCTCAAGCTTCCTCACGAACGCGGGAGGTTCTGAGAGAAGAGGTTAACATTCATTATCAGACAGAAGACATTAGTATCAAAATATATCGACAGCATGACATTTTTTGACGCAGCTAAAGACACAATACTTTAAAAAGGCACCTTTTACAAAGAGGACTGCGGTGCAATCCACCTTCCCAGCATCGTTGGATACTTGGCATGTGTATTTTGCTGAGTCAGTGGGTTTCACAGAGTGAAGCTCCAAAGAGCTTGAAGAGGCATCTTTCTTTATGAAATATGAGCCTCCAGTTATAATTTCTTTTTCCTCTCTGAACCACTTTACAGCTAAAGGAGCTGTTCCAGTGAAGGCTGTTTTGAAGCAAACAGTGGTTCCTGGTATAACATCCTGGTTGTCTGATTTCGCTGTGAACACTGGGGGCTCTGGAGGCCGTAAACAAAACAAACATTGCATTTCACGTTAGCATGAAATCATTCAAGGACTGTACACAACAAAAAGAGGCACAACATAAGCCAAGCATTTATAACCTTTGACATAGAGCGTGCCGCTGGTTTCCTTAAAGCCGGCTGAATTGGTGGCTCTGCATTTGTAAACTCCAGAGTCAGCTTTCTCCAACCGTATAATTCTCAGCGTAGCAGAGCTGTCTTTCAATTCAGGCTGGAATTTGGATCCAGACATGATCTCCTGGTCGTCTTTGAACCAAGCTATGGTCATGGGTTGAGACCCAGACATCTTACAATCCATGGAGACATCATTACCAATGTTTCCATCAACTCTTTTCAGGGACTTGGTGAAAGTTGGAGGCATTATCCGATCTGGTTGTTGAAGAAAAAACATCTCATGCATTAACACAATTTTATATTGTTTTCTAAAAGAATCCCTCGGCACAAATCGAAAAGTAAAAGAGACTCTGCACACTCTGTTTTTACTTACAATTAAATCTATTGCAACGTTTCAGTTAGTAGTAAGTCCCAAAACGTTACCTTAAAGTTAAAAACTATCAAACAACTGTAGATTTTGGAAGTAAGACATTGTGAGCAACTAAGACTGGTCATCATTTCATCATTTGTAAAACAGAAAAAGCATGATCAAATGTTAAAGAAGCAGAAACCAGGAGCTAACCTAAGATTGTGACTGAGCATGTGCACTGGTCTTTCCCAACTTTATTTGACACCTCCATCTTGTACTCCGAGGTGTCTCCTTTTTCTGCCGTGAGAATCTTCATGCTGGCAATATTGTCCTTCAGAGTCATCTTATATTTACGCCCACTGATCATCTCCTTTCCGTCTTTAAACCATTTCACTTTAAGGTCTGGGCTTCCAGAAATTGTGCACTCCAATGTGGCTGAATCGCCTGCAGTCACACTAATCGACTCTGCGGGTTCTACGATTCTGGCAGGTTCTGGGATAAGACAGACCCGTTAGTTATTACAATATAGGAGTTTAGACACAAGAACCTTAAGAACTCAACATAGGAGCTGAAATACAAGCATCTCTGCATCAAAGATGTCAACTGACCTTGCACAGTCAAGGTAGCTTCACATTTTTGTTGGCCAGCCTCATTCTCAGCTTGGCACGAATACTTGCCACCATGGCTGATGGCCACTGTTGTTATCGACAAGCTAGCAACATTGTTCTCAAACACCATCTTGATATTTGGATCGTCATCTCTCAGTGTTTCAGAGTCTTTCATCCATTTAACAGAGATGGGAGCCGAACCCTTAACGGTTCCCTGGAGTTTTACTGTATTTCCCAACACTGCTGTAGCACTCTCAACCCTCTTTGAGAAGGTTGGCGGTTCTACAAAAACAGTCAAAGAGTTAAAAACTTAGTTTAAAGCGTAACTCTCGCCAAAATGCAACCTAGGGTCTTTTTGTGAATGTACCCGAGTCAAACTTTCATTTAAAAGCATAATTAGGACGGAAGCGCCACTTTTAAGATTGACCGTATTTTCGTTTTCGGTCAAATGGCCTTTTGAATGGGAGTTCTAGGGGCGCTACTATGATCGCATCATAATCGCTATTTTTTTTAAAGTTTGACTCGGGTACATTCACAAAAAGACCCTAGGTTGCATTTTGGCGAGAGTTACGCTTTAAAGCTCAAAATTAACCTTAAGTCAATAACGCAGCTTTACTAACCTTTAAGTTTAGCTAGGGCCTTAGTAGAGACTTTCCCCACATCGTTAGATATGACACACTGATAATCTCCAACATCTGCACTTTCAAAGGTCTGGATCTCCAGCCTTGACAAGGAATCCTGTGTGATTATTTTATATTTCTGATCACTGGAGATGGCTTTCTTATTTTTTAACCAGCTGATTTCAAAAGGAGCGGTTCCTGTGATCTCACACTCCAGCTGAGTTGCTGTTCCCTTTACCGCCTCTACTGTCTGCAGCTCCTTTCTAATGGATGGTGGCTCTGGGTGTCAAAAGGGTAAGTATACAGTTAATGCCAAAGTTTTTTTCTGAATTGGACAGTGAGTGTAAAGTAAATGCAAGATGTGACAAACCTTTAACAGCTATAAGGGTGTTGCAGCTCTCGCTGCCGGCATTATTTGACACCTCACAGGTGTAACTCCCACTGTCTGTAACCAGAAGGTTGATTATCTCCAAAGAGGCAACTCCATTCTTGAAAGAGATTTTATATTTGTCTCCATCACCAAGCTCTCTCTCATTCCAAAACCAGTGGATGTGAAGTTCAGGAGATCCTTTAACGGAGCACTGTAAGCGTGCAGCTATACCTTGTTTCCATGTAATCTTAGGTTCCATTTTCTTAACAAAGACAGGGGGCTCTGAAAGGAGTGTTTAGTTCAAAAACACACCAAGATCATTGTCAAAAGAGAGACAGTAAACAAACACAAAATAACCAAGACAAAAAAGTGTGAAATACAAATGCAAAAGGAAAGACAAGAAGATAGCGGAGCATAGTGTTAGTGTCAGCAATAATCCACTTGCTCATTTCAGAGTTATACGTTTTCTTTAAAGCTAACGGAAAGATCATCTTTAGGATCTTACCTTGAACTGTTACCATAGCCTCACAGGATGAACTCCCAGCCTCATTTGTGGCTGTGCAAACATATTTCCCAGAGTCCTTCAGTTTGGACTTGGGTATCTCAACAACAGCCACCTTGTCCTCAAAGGACATTTTACACTCCAAGCTTAGGTGGACTTTTTTGCCATCCCTGGTCCAGGTGACGGTCACACCAGTGTCCTCGTCCACCTGGCACTCCAGCCTCAGAGGGTCATTGACAGCAGCTGACGCTGGCTCAATGGTCTTAACAAAGCTGGGCTTCTTGATTACCTTGAGCTCTGTTGTAAAAGTAGCAGTGCCTACACTGTTGGAGGCCTTGCACAGGTACACTCCCTGGTCTGTCAGCTCAAGACTTTTAATGTGAAGGGAATACTTGTTCTTTTCACATTTCATTACATAGTTCCCTTCGGAGGAGATGGCTATGTTGTCCTTGTGCCAGACAACTTCCATGGGTGAGGATCCAGTGAGTACGCACTGGAGCACAGCTTGTTTGCCCACATATAATGTCATTGGGTCTGGTTGTGATACAAATACCGGTGGGTACAATTCTATGGAGAGCAGGTAGAACATGAAATTGAACAAAGTTTTAAAAAGTAGAAAAAATTACACTATCAAAACATAACCTGTGCAATCTCAACTTGGTGATCGATGTGGGTTTAAACATAAGAAAATATGACCCTCAACATCATCATACCTTGCCAAAACATGACACCAGATCCAATTTATAAACAAATCATCACTTCCACATTGCACCATATTGATTCAGGGAATAAAAACACACTGCAAATATCTATATAATTCTCTCTCTCTCAAACAGACACACATATAAAGCAGGAATAAAAAAATGAGGTCCCACTGGGGTCTTACCGGTGACGATGAGTGAGGCAGTGCAGCTGGCAGTGCCATGCTTGTTTGAAGCCTTGCAGGTGTATTCACTGCTGTCGGCTTTGATTGGGTTCATGAGCTCCAGGGAGGAACTGGTGAGCCGGCTGAGGATCCTATACTTCTCGCTCTGTTTGATCTCAATGCCAGACTTGTACCATTTGAAGGTGACACTCGGAGCTTCCTCAATTTCACATTCGAACTTGGCTTGGCCGCCGATGTTTATCTCCAGAGGTGTGATTTTCTGCCTAAAGACAGGTGGCACTGAGGCACACACAGACAAAAGGGTAAATGTTAGTCATGGAACCTAAGGAACTCTTGTACAACAATGACAGATCAGGAACAAGGTATGGTGAAATGTATGATGGTGGATACAGGAGTGACTGTGGAAGAGAAAAATAGCAAGAACATTAGCCCCATGGTTTAACGAAAAACTGCTATCATTGATTGTACATGGGGCTAGGGTTCAGGCTAAAAGGAAGAGAAACAAAGAGTTTGTGAAAGATGAAGCAATGTCAAGTTGAAGACCTGAAAGCATGCAGAGAGACATTGTGGAGAGAATGGACCTAAAGGAAAGTGACAGACCATGGGTTTAAAACAAAGGAACCTGTTGACACCGACATGCCAAAGTGACCATGGAAAGACCGTGAAAGTTACCTCAAGGCCAGAATCATGACAACCATTTTTCGAGATGCTTATCGACTACAGAGAGTAAAGATAAACTTGCATGGCTGTGACGGTTCTGGCCTTTTGGCAAATATTGACCAATGATGTGGAACAAACAAGACATGGTGAGTTAGTATCATCCAATGACCTGCTAAGGGTGCTCATGCCGAGCTATGAAAATGAATATAGAGACCAACGTGACAAATGCATAATTTCATGTCTTGAATTGTTGATGCTAGATCTCACCCGATACATGTTTCAACGTCAACACACGAGCATACTGCGCAGGCGTCAACACTTGGGCTTCCTGTCCATCATTTCAGCCAAAGACCCACTGTCACGGAGTATAGCCGCACTTTTTTCAAAGAGAATTCACCTATATATGCTTCTAACCCCAAAACTTCACAACTGGACATGTACCAGAAGCAATGACAACCGATGTTCAAACAGCAATGTGATCCAAAATTGGGGAGAAATTATTAACATCAGCAACCAAGAGTGAGTGTAAAAATAAAACACGTTCGTAACGTCTGTTGATGGGAGTTGAAGCCCAAGTGTTGACGCCTGCGCAGTATGCCCGTGTTGACGTTGACACGCATATCTGAGGGATCTAGCATCTACTGTCTTTAATGAACCAATTTACGTGAAAGATTAGTTGTTCTAAGAGGAAGTGGATGAATGAATGAATGAATGATACATTAAATTTTCCTGTTATCAAACCTCTTGAGACCACATTGAGTCTTGAAGATGTTGTAGTCCTGCCAGCTTCATTTTCAGCCTCACAAACATATTCTCCTTGATGCCTCTCCTTGACAACTTTGTTGATAACCAATGTGTATGTGTCGTGGTCTTTGGAACACTTGAACTCTTTGCCAGATTTCACCAATTGCCCGTTGAAAAACCAGTTTACCTTTGTGACATACTTAATGGTGGTGCTAAAGGTTATTTTACTATCCTCATCGATGGATACGTCTTCAAGGGAGGTGACTATTACAGGGTATTCTCTCTGCTCTGGCCGGGAAACTGTGATCTCTTCTTTAAAGAACTCCTCCCTGTGCTCCTTCTGGAAGCTGATATCCACCTGTTCGGTGGGGACAGTTGTGGGAGGCAAGGTAGTGGTAACCATAGCTGCTCCTACATCCCTCTCTCTGCCTTTCACCATAACTGACCTAACCTCCTGCTTTGAAACCTGCACCGACTGCTCAAAAGCCATGTGAGACTCTGTAGAAATTTGTACCTGGGCTGAGATGGACTGTTCCATCTTTGCTGCTTTAGATTCCTGCACCACAACCTGTTGTTCAGCTGCAGCACATTCAACTGCCATTTTAATCTCTGTCTTGAGTGCAGCAGCCTGAGATTTTACCGCAGTGAAATCCACCGCACTCTCTGCCACGCTCACAGTCTCTACCATGGATGACAGCATTTGCTTAGAGTGGGTCGAGGTGACCTGCGCCCTTTGAGGTTTGTCTAACTGCATAGTGCCCGGCTGTTCTGAGGTAAGAACGTGGGCTTCCTGGTACACTATGGATTGGAAAGCTGCCTGGAGTTCAGTCCTTAGGTCAGCTGTCTGAGGGTATTTACCCTCAAAAGCCAGAGTGATCTCCATGGGAGCACCTGTCGTCGTGATTAGGTATGTAAACATGGCTCTCTTAGGCTCTCTTTGAACCTTGACTTCTTGTACTTCTACAGCTTGTAACCTTCCTACGACATCAGCCAGCAACACTGGCTGGTCACTGGCCACAGCAGACTGAAGGGCATCTCTGAGCTGATTACGTATATTTAGACTGAATGGTTTAGGGATCTGAATCACAAACGTCATCTCTTTGGGAAGAGGTGTGGTGTCTTTTGATTCTGATGCCAAAAGGGACAGTTTCGGCTGTTTGGTGACGACGACTTTAGTGGACTCAGATTTGGTAATCAACTGAGAGAGCTCACCCGTCAGCACTCGCTTCTCGTCCATCACTATTGACTGTCTGACTGACTGGCCCTCTTGGATCTGAACAGCAAAGTCCTGTTCTGCTGCCTCTAGAAGGACACTACTCTCAGTGGAGATCTCCTTCTCCTCAATCTGGATTGGCTCGGCGGGAAGTTTTGGCTCTACAGCCATCTGGCAGGTGAATTTATCCACAGCTGTAAGACTCTCAGTGTGACCCTCCTCTAAAGCCAGACTGTCTGCCACACTGGTGACATGCATCACATTTAAGCGATCCTCCTTCTGCACCAAAGCTCGCTGCTGCTTGATGTCAGTGGTAACTGGTGTCTCCTTTGGCAGCTGCATGGGCTGGAAAGAGAGCTGGAGGATGTTTTGAGGCCTGGGCTCAGTTCGAAGCCTAGACTGATGACTGCCAGTGACAGACAAATCCAGCTCTGTGTGATAATCTGCTGTGAGCTCCCGTCTCTCTTCCGAGGTAGCTGCGTGGCTTCTCGTCTTTTCTTGTTTCTGCGCTGCAACCTGCTGGTCAGGCTTCTCAATTAGGAGAATACCCTCTTTGGGTAGCGCCTCCACAGGTTGGGTTGACTGAAGATGCAGAAGTGTACGGGCTTCTTTCTGGGGCTGGATAGTCATGGTGCTAGCCTTGGCCTCAAACTCTGATGTGTCCTCACAAACTACTGTCCTCTGCTCATCCTGGCTAACGCTGTAAAGCAGAGTGGGACTTTTCCTGACTCCTGCCTGCTCCGGTTCTGGTTTCTCACAGGTGAAGCCTTTCTCAGATGGAAGGAGGTCCTGATCTGTGATAACCTGCAGGTGCAACAACTGCTCCCCTTCTACCTGGGACTGAATGGACATTGCACTGTCCAGACTTGGCAGCTGCTGAGTGGGCTCAGCCTGCAACATTTGGTTCTCTTCCGCAGTCAGAGCCACCTTCATCATTTTATCCTTACAGAGATGGGCTGTCTCCTCAACGGGCCTCTGCAAGGAGAACTTAGTCTCCTTGGAAAGAGTCTGTTTGGTCTCGCTGACTGAAGCCAAGACAAGTCGGTGCTGTTCTTTCCCAACTGAAGACTTTACAGCAGAATCTGCTGTTGCTAGTTCAGTTGTGTGGCCCTCTGCAAGCACCCGTTTCTCTGCAGACTGGACTGAGTATAAAATCTTGACACCTTCCTTAACTTTATAACCCTTCTCTTCCTGAGGTTTGGGGATATCCTGAGACTGCTCTTTTAGGAAGGGCAACTGTGACTCGACTTGATGCCCACTGACTAGATGTTTAGGTTCTGAAGTGGGTGTGACTTTAGCAGACTTCCTGTCGGACAGAGGCTCTGTGCTAACCGTAGAAAGTGTGGTGAGCTCCTCGGCAATAGCTGACATCACCATTGACCTCTTTTCTCTAGCTGCCTGAAGCTCAATGACCTCAGGGCTTTGAATGCGATCACAGTGCTGCTCAGTGAGGTCCTGACTCTCTTCAACAGACGACGTGAACGCAGCCACGTGAAGCTGTTTCACAGGAACAGCTGAAACCTGAGGCGGGTGGGTAGGAACCACAGACACCCTCTCCTCCATCTCGTGAGACTGAAGCACTGCTGCCTGGTGGGTCAACTGCTCACGATGAATAGTGGCAGCAGAGATGTCTAGTTCTCTAAGGGAGCCCACTTGCTCACTGGGAATGATCTGCCGGTCTTCAGTGCCAATGGTGTAAACCATCTGATCTGATCTGTCCTGACCTGGGAGGCTGACCTGGTACAAGCGAGACTCTGTTGCTTGTTCTGTCGTCGTTACCTTATAGCCTTTCTTCTGAACCATGGTCACATGCTCCTGTTTGTGAGAAACAGAGGCCGATTCTCTAAACACAACAAGCTCAGCGCTACAAGACGCCTCTCCAAACTGGTTGGAGGCCTTACAAGTATAGAGCCCACTGTCTTCCTGTTTGACACTCTTTATATTAATGACGCCAGATCCATCTGGGTTGGCTATAACGATACAGTTTCTACTGGGCTGGATCTGGAAAGCCCCCTTGAACCACTTTACATCAGGGATTGGATCACCACTGGCTTTGTAATTAAAAGAAACCTCTCCTCCTTCTGAGCACCTCACCGGTTGGATCTGAACTGTAAAAGTTGGGGGTTGACCTGTGACCTTAAACATCTTCTCAACCCATTTCTCTGCCTGGCTAACATCCTGCTTTTTCACTTCGAGGTATGTGGTGCATGTTGTCTGGCCAAATCTGTTGGTGGCGGTGCAAGAGTACTCGCCCTCATACTCAGATGTGACCTGAGTGATAACTAACGTGTACTCCTCCTTTGTCTCTATCAGCTTGTATATGGAGGAGCTCTTAATCACTTTTCCGTTGTGAGACCACTGAACTGTCGGCTTTGGAAGGCCGGACACTTTGACGGTAAACCTGGCTGTTTCCCCACTGGTTACAGCTGCTGGGGCGAGCTGGCTGAGGAAAACTGGCTTTTCTTTTTTCTTCTCTAAAGACGAAGAGTAACGTTTGGGCTCTGGCTTGAGTTCAAGTGTTTTTGTTTTCTGTGGTAACTGGACACCAGTGTAGTAGGTTTCCTCTTGTTCTTCCACAGTGGTGATGGTGGTGCTACAACGCTCTGTTAGGAAAATATTGAGCAAGACCAACACAAAATATATTAACATTGAATTGATAAAGGCAAATATTATGGCTGTTCTTAAACACAGAAATTCTCAAAAAGAAGTCGACTAAAACGGGTTTCATCCTTCTTGCGTTCAGCGTGGTTGGGGCGTTGCGGATGGCGTGCATGGTCGCCCCGAACCGTCTTGTCTTTCATTCAGAGGGGCTCAAAGAACTGACTTTTTCTCTTCTGTAGCCAATCACTGTAACGCGGTGTCCACATTGTTACAATATCTTGGAGGTGCCTGGCCCGGCAATCAGACCCTCCGCTCACAGTCGCCCAGGCTGTGTTTACGTTATATAGCCGTCCAGACAGCCCTGACCGTGCTGAACGCAAGGAGCATGAAACACGTTTAATAGTCATAGGATTTTTGTTCCAATTCTCCCTCTGGAGGAGACTGCTGCAAAATCTCCTAAAATCTGGTGCTCGTCAACAACAAAAACATATTTGTCAATGCTTATTTAGATTTTTCACTTTAAAGTGACAACTATCATATTTCTAATGTATACCGCAAAAAATAAAAACAATAATAGATATAAATGAAATCTTTCAGTTTACAAAGACCCTAGTTACATATTAGTTGACTAGGTCATTAAGAGACGACAGCCGTACTAAAATATGCAAGAAAGAGAGATGAAATGCTTTTAGTTTGAGCTACAAATGACAGAAACATTTCTAGAAAAGACTCCGTTTGTATTTCATCAACCATATCCAAATGTTTACTGGACTTTTACTTGTATGTTGTGTTTATTCTTTACCTTGTCTTTGTCAGCCAGGTTTTCAAATAAAATAATGTATTTTGTAAATGTTTTCAAAAAGCCAAACATTTTCTTTAAAGGTAGTTGCAGTTACAAAGGTGTATTGAAATCTATCTCATAACTAGACATCCAAATTTTGTTTTTCATGCTGTAGAAACATAGCCTGGTTGACCCCAGACCCTTCTCAGCTGTAACTGAGAGGGGGTCTGGGGAAGCTTCATTCACAGCCCATTTCCAAAGGGGCGTCACCAACGGACGCCGCTCAAATGCCTCTGGGTGCAATTGGATAGACCTATCCAGTCGGCAAGACCGCGACAACATCTTTTTTAGATATGAAGACTTCGAGAGTTGTTCTTTGCTCGGTTTTTAACAAAAAGGAAACGTTCAAATCGCTTAAAACAGACGCGACAGCTGATTCGAACGAGCGATGTTACGGATATTCCACAGCAGCAGCCAGCTTTGTTATGTACAAAATCTGCTTCAGGGTCGCTGCGCTATCGTCATCGTGTAGAGCCCGCCTCAACGGTTGTGATTGGCGTAAAGCCCGCCTCAACGGTTGCGATTGGCGTAAAGCCCGCCTCAACGGTTGTGATTGGTGTAGAGCCCGCCTCAACGGTTGTGATTGGTGTAGAGCCCGCCTCAACGGTTGTGATTGGTGTAGAGCCCGCCTCAACGGTTGTGATTGGTGTAGAGCCCGCCTCAACGGTTGTGATTGGTGTAGAGCCCGCCTCAACGGTTGTGATTGGTGTAGAGCCCGCCTCAACGGTTGTGATTGGTGTAGAGCCCGCCTCAACGGTTGTGATTGGTGTAGAGCCCGCCTCAACGGTTGTGATTGGTGCCTTGATTTGGAGAAATAGGAAATGGGCTTAAATGGGCTCTTGGCCAGACGGACTTGCAGAGCAAATCTCAAATTTGCTGGAAGTTCGTCGGCTAGTAAAAACACATAATTGAAGCCTATTGCCTTTTGAAATTTTGAACACATTCCCCCGAACGGATAGATGATTCTTTGACTTTTTCTCAGCTGAAGAAAGTAGTTTGTTTTTCTGGTTATATATCAGAATTATTCAACACCTTTGCTTTTAACTTTACTTATAAATTACAAATTGATCAATTGGCTTAATTACAAAAAAACGGTTTTGTGTTTTTGTCAGAACAGACCTCAGGAAAAGGTCATTATTTGGTATCAGTTCCAAAATCAGGTAATGTATTGGCACTGGTATCAAAATATATCCAATTATCACAAGTCTTACACAACAAAGGTAATTTGTGACACCTGTATTTTGTCTGTAAATGTTACAATTGATAAATGGTGTTAACACTTAAAGAGCAAGCTCAGACTCCAACTTTAAAACATCATATTTTATTATATAAACTCTGAGACAAACTAACATGAAGTCTGTACAAATAAAACTATGAATTTCTCTTTCTATCTACCTTTTTTAAAATGTACTTATACTGGTAAATACCACTCATACACTCCTAAAAAGGACACATATTTACAAGACATCACGACTTATATTTAAAATTTTAAAAAAGTTTCACAGTATTATCCATTTTTAAAATTTTTACTTCTCTATTATGGATTACCATCTTGCTTTAAAATCCTAAAAATATCATTCACACTCAGCAAAAACTCTTAGACACACAAAGAAATCAAAAAAAAAATACTGCAACAATCTATCCAAGTCACACATGCAACAATAAACCGAATCATTTCAAGTAAGCATTATGTGATGCAAAGTAAAACAAATTACTGCTTTTGTTTCTATTTTGTTATTATTCAAACACAGCAGTTCCTTTTTTGTAACCAAACTTCTGCAGTTTAGCACAAAACCCAGCTGACATTCAGAAAACATTTTTTTCGTTGATATTCTTTCTTTCTGCAAGATATCAAAAATATCCAAGTCTGCTTTCTCATTTAATCGCAGTTCTTGAGTTAAATGCACCAGGGATGCCCCGAATCCAGGATTCGGCTGAATATTGGGCTTTTTGACGGGATTGGGTTTCTGCCGAACCTTAGAATTTTTTCCCAGCGAACCGAACCCTATGTTTGCACTACGCTGGTCGACGTAATGACGGCGCCGTTGATTACGGGAAGGTGTTTACGTAGGTGGAGCGTTTGAGAAAGTGAAAATGGAACTGGTGAGCAGAAAAAGTGTTGTTTGGCAGTACTTTCAGTCAAAAGAAGGCCATTCAAGTCCAGCTACATGTTCAATCTGCAATGCTGATTAGTCTGGTGGTGGCGAGGACCCTAAACAATACACAACATCACCGCTGTTACAACATCTGGTATGAAACATCTGGAAGAATACGAGCTGAGCATGAAGGAATCTACAGACAGCAGCCAGAATGCAGCAACTTCAGGTACGGCAAAGGAAGGACAGTCACTGTTTACTTCATTAATGTGTTGACTGTGTTCATGGACTGAGGACGGGACGAGGACTCAGCAGAATCTCAACCAGGGGGTTCAGGACTCAGCCGAAACCCCAAAAATCTGGATTCGGTGCATCCCTAAAATGCACGTTTCTTTTTAACACACCCAGTTTCTACATGGCATGTAGATTTCACTACTAAATATTTGTTATTTCACATTTTAACTCATAATAACTACTGATTTCTGGTCAAACCAACACTATGCAGGGATGTCACCAGGCTGACAAGTTTGCCTGAACCTTTTAAAACAATATTTTTAAGTTTATCCTGATTTATTGATTCTAGTCCCAAGTAAAGGTGGTACTGTACATGCAGTGTATTGAGTTCTCATGTTTAATTTCCTATTATTATTATTATTTTTTTTTAAGATCTGCTTCTTAACTTTGGCTTTGTAGCTTCTCACAAACACTGTCGCTAATTTAACAAAAAGAAATATTTCAAAATGCCAATGATATGTATTTCTGTGAAGGTTTTGTGTATATGAGATGTTTGGTTTACACACATGCCTAATATTCCCTGATGTGAACAGCACAATTTTGAAAAACAGACCAATGACATTTTTCTTTGAGCTGCTGTCACTACCCAAGTGCAGATGTGAGTTGAGCTCAGATTTAAACGGTTTACGGCATAACGTGTCATACTGAAATTTGTGAAATCCATAAAATAATAAACTTTTCTCTTTACAAACAATAACAGAAGATGCAAATCATTTCAAAAACATTTTCGCTATCTATGATTGTTTGATTGCTAACGTTAGCTCAAAACGCCATTCAAGTGACAGCCTTTGTTGTGTCTGATTGCTAACTTGTAGCCAGCAGTGAACCAACTTTGTTATGTAGGTCCATTTTTATTGTATTGACATTACAGAAGCCTCTCGTTAGCAGGTTAGCAGGTTCTTTTAGGCTACTTGTCACAAAGTGACGCACGCGCAACTCACATCGGGTAGTGACACCGCTCGACTATGAACTAAACCCAACCAATGTAGTTTGAGAGCTGTAAAGACATTACTTCATAATGTCATCTTTACATCTCAAAGCAGCTCACATTTAAAGTGTTACCAGAACAAAAGCAAACATAAACCCAGAATTTTCAACCACAAATTGAAATAAAACAACCGTTTACACAACTTACAATAAATAAAGAACAAAGTATCAGCAGATTTATCTGTTGATATTATTCAACCATTTTTTCCCCCCAAGATACATTTTTCTACCCTGGAAATCCAGAGTTCTCGCGAGAGCACAATTGTAATTTGCTCAGCGAGTCATTCTGGCATTCAGTAATGATGCTGTAGCCGAGCTGCACCAATCACATCGCTGTATCTGATATAGGCGGGCCAGAGGTGAGCTAAACAGATGACAACGGTTTAATCTCCCAGTTAGCTCCGCTGGTAGCTAAGAGATTAATCTCCCAGTTAGCTCCTCTGGTAGCTAAGAGATTAATCTACCAGTTAGCTCCGCTGGTAGCTAAGAGATTAATCTACCAGTTAGCTCCTCTGGTAGCTAAGAGATTAATCTACCAGTTAGCTCCACTGGTAGCTAAGAGATTAATCCCCAGTTAGCTCCTCTGCTAGCTAAGAATCTAATCTCCCAGTTAGCTCCTCTGGTAGTTAAGAGATTAATCACCAGTTAGCTCCTCTGGTAGCTAAGAGATTAATCACCAGTTAGCTCCTCTGCTAGCTAAGAGATTGATCACCAGTTAGCTCTGCTGGTAACTAAGAGTTTAATCTACCAGTTAGCTCCACTGGTAGCTAAGAGATTAATCACCAGTTAGCTCCTCTGGTAGCTAAGAGATTAATCACCAGTTAGCTCCTCTGCTAGCTAAGAGATTGATCTACCAGTTAGCTCTTCTGGTAGCTAAGAGTTTACTCTACCATTTAGCTCCTCTGGTAGCTAAGAGATTAATCACCAGTTAGCTCCTCTGGCAGCTAAAAGTTTAATCTACCAGTTATCTCCTCTGCTAGCTAAGAGATTAATCACCAGTTAGCTCCTCTGGTAGCTAAGAGATTAATCACCAGTTAGCTCCTGCTGGTAACTAAGAGTTTAATCTACCAGTTAGCTCCTCTGGTAGCTAAGTGTTTGGGGCTGTGGATACATCACCCCGTGTATTGTTGTGATTGGGCGTAGTGTTATCCAATTGCGTGCAGTGAGATTTTCAAATGCATGCTTGGTGCCGCCCCTCGAGTTGGGCCATTTTCATTACTCAATGCCAGACCCTTAATCTTTCGGATTTGGGTCTGGATTTCCAGGCTAAAATTTTTCATAACTTTCCCCACATGACTACGTACATACAGGCTGGTTGGCCAAAGATTATTTTGACTATTCTACACGTTCGGCGAGTCTTAGCTTTGCTGTTAGGCAAGTACTTGCAATGTGTTAACAGTGATGAGCAACCAATGAGAATAGAAAGGTTTTAGAGGGCTCATAGGTGTTTCATTCAACTTTTGCTTCACTAATTTTGTTTTATTGGTCATCATGTTATTTTTCTCAAGAGTTTTAACAAGTCTTAATCTTAAGTACAACGTGAAAACAACTAGAGCTGCAAAGATTAATCGATTAGTCGTCAACTATTAATTTAATCAGTTCGAGTCATTTTTTTATGATAAAACAGCTCGTTTTGTGTGATGTCAGCTTGTTAAATGTGATACGTTTTAGTGTCTTCTCTCCTCTGGGACAGGAAACTGAATATCTTTGAGTTGTGGACAAAACAAGACATTTGAGGACGTCATCTTGGACTTTTTGGGAAACTCTGATCCACATTTTTCACAATTTTCTGACATTTTAGAGACCAAACAACTAATCCATTCATCCAGAAAATAATCCAGAGATTAATTGACGCGACATAATCGATCTTTGCAGCTAAAACAACCATGAAGTAGTCAAGAATTATACAACTAAAGAATTTGGAGGGTAAATTTCTCTGGACAACCAGCCCCTTAAACCTCTAAAACACCTTTAGCAGCGCAGAAGTTTCAACGCACCCGGCTGTGTTTTGAATTATGCACTTGTACTCGCCAGCATCACTCTGGGTCACGTTAGTAATGAGCAGATTAAAATGGCCTGCAGTTTTCTCCTGGATTATACACCTGCCCCCTGTGACTCGGACTTCATCTTTATACCACTCGGCGGTGGGGTTTGGCTTACCGTTAACCAGACACTGGAGGATAACTGGCGTCCCTACCGCTGCTGTAACGTTAGTCAACGGGATGACGCATTTAGGCGGCGACTCAGTCACCTGGAACTGGAAGCTACACATATCAGAGGACTTCCCTTTGAACTCTATCTTGTCATCCTTTGATGGTTCAGCAAATACATCAAAGTTAATGCTAACGTACTTCTCTCCCTGTTCGCTCATTTCGCTGTCAGTCTTGGCCACCAGCCTGACTGCCCGCTGCGACTCATCTGCCTCCTGCTCAAACTCAAACTCAAGCTCAATTTCTGACACCTGCTCGCTGTCAAAAGACGTGTTGCCGACCACCATGTCGAACTTCTGCGGCTGGACTTTGGCGCTTCCGAGAGACACGGCTGTCAACTCCCTGCCTCTGGTCTTCCCTGAGAAAGCCTTGGCGTTTAACACCACCAGACAGGCCCTACACAAAGTCTCCCCGACAACGTTAATAGCCCTGCAGGTATACACACCGCTATCCTGTGTTGTGACTTTACAGATCTTCAGGAAGTGGTTGTCTCCATCGGATGAGTGCAAGTATTTTTTGTTATTGTGAGGAATCTTTTTGTCACCTTTGAACCAGGACACGATGGGAGATGGGATTCCCATCAGTGAGCACTCAAACATGACAGTGGTACCCTCTGGGGTTTCCATGTCACAGATGGGATTGATGAACCGTGGAGGCATCTCAGTGACCTCGAAAGCTATTTTTAAATCATCATGCTCCTGGGTGACAAAGTCCACAGCGCCCTCCTCATAAATACTCGGTAAAACATCCAAAGATATGATCATGCTTTTGTTGTCGGCTGTGTACTCAGGAATAGTGATGATCTTAACTTGTCTCTCAAATTCTTTCACCTCGTTTTCATCCAATTCTACTTCGAGCAGAATCTCCTGAGGTGAGGGAGAACGAGATGAGTCATCCTCCTCCACATCAAACTCCATCACGTGCTGATGGGTGACAGCAGGAGGGGCAGGCATGAACCTCACTTCCTGTGATACAACTCCCACTAAAGCAACACTTCTGGCTTCCCCGACATAGTTCACAGCCTCACAAATATATTCTCCCTGGTCGGCTTTTGTGACATTGTGAATTTTTAGCGAGATGCTATCGCCATCTCTCTCCATTTTAACTCTGTCGTCTGCTACCAGTTCGGTTTTGTTGCAGAACCATTTCACCTCTGGGGAAGGGAGGCCAAATACCTCAGCGTAAAATGTTAGCGAGTCATTTTCAAACACTCTTTTCCTAATGAGAGGTTTGAGGAAAGCAGGAGGGATTCCCTGCACTTTCTCCTGAAGAGTCGCCAGGCCTATTCCCTTGGTAAGGTATCGATTCTCGTCCACATTTATTCCAGGAGGTGTTGTTTCAATGCCCTCGTCACCAGGAGAAGTCAAGAACTGAACTGGTGAGAAAAACATCTCGCTGGAGCCTCCTGTCGAGGGTCGCTTATGCTCTACAGGGGAGAAGGGATATTCCTGAGGGGTCATAAACCCACCAGGTGAATCAGAACTTAGAGTATGGAAGGACATGTGAGACTTGGGAGTCTGGAAGGACTCTGCAATTGGCTGTGAGACCTCGGTAGACGAGCCTGGGGTGTAAAACCGCTCGGCTACCTCGGCTAGCTCTTCACTCACAGTGCTGCCAATCTCTATTGACATCTCCGACTCAGGGGACAGAGGTCTTCCCCAGTCTGTTGGAGGGTTGTAATAGTCATAAACAGCGCCAAAAGTGACCTCCTCTTCCTCCATGGAGCCAACAGCTGCTGCTGCTGCTCCTCCAGCTTCAGCTTCTGGGGCCTTGTGCAAACGTCCTCTTTCCTGTAAAGATGCAACCAAGCTTTGAGGTTCCTCAGCAGCATCATCAGGAAGAAGTGGTTTCATTTTGCGGTCTACTTTAGGCTTGACCATAAGCAGTTTAGGTTCTGGCTCCAAGTAATCAATGCTCTCATCTTCACCCTTGATTTGTGCACGAGGCTCAACTATATCACCAGCTATTTCCTCTGCTACTTCTGTCACATCGGCCTGGGACTCCGGCATACTTAGGAAGACACCACTGTCCATCGATGGTTCTGGAATTGAAATCAGCTCTTCACCAGCAACTACCATACCTTCAACTTCTGCCTCGCTTTGAATAGAGCAAGACCCTGCAGCTGCACCTTGTCTTTGTTTGAGAGATTCAGAAGTTATTTTAGGCTTACCAGCTTCTTCAGCTGGAGCTGAAGTTCTGACGGATCGTTTTACTGCCGGGACCTTTTCAGATTGGAAAGGAATAAAGCTACTAGTTCTGTCAAATGTATGCACAGTGTCCTCCCTCACAGTTTCCACTTCACATGCCTCCATTTGTCGCGGCATTTGAGCAGGTTTCTGTGCTTTAGGCCTCACCAGGTTTGGAGACTCTTGCACTTCCTCCACAAACTGTTTAAGTACACTGTGGCTTTCTGTTGAAACTGCTCCCTCTTCAACATCACTAGAGATCTCACGGCCGTCCTCCTGAGAGGAGATGGGCTGGGAGGTCTTGGAAAAGACAGATTCAGGTGCTACAGGGTTTTGAAGGGAAACAGATTTTTCTGAAGCAGGAATATGAGTGAAATCTGGTTCTGCTCTTTCATGAACATCTTTGGGAGAACTTGGATTTCCTTTTGCAGCAACAGCAACGCTAACACCACCTTCTGCATGGAGTCCAGGTTCAATTACTTGTTCCTGCTGGTCAAGGGAAATGGCCACCGCAGGAATAAACTCCTCAGGGAAAAGTGTTTCCATTCTCTGCTCCTCGGGAGAGGGGGGCGGCAGTAATGCAACTGCAGTGTCTGACTCAAAAGCTTGTTTAATCTGAGAAACCTTTATCACAGCGGCAGAAGCCGACAGACCACATCCGGATACAGTCGGAGGCTCTCTTGAGACACTGGGTCTGGATTTTGGGGCTTTGGCTACGCCTGATGCAGCTTGTGAACTCAGAGGTTTATCTTTCAACTTACTGATACTGTCCTCAGTGTGAGTGATGGCAGCATTGTGGAATACGGCAGGTTTCTTGACATCCTCGGAAAAACTGCCACCCTCTGAAAATTGCACAGGCTCTGCGACTTGAAATGACACATCAGAGATGCTTGTAACTTCGCCCATCTTATTTCTAGCAACACATTTGTACACCCCAGCATCGGCGTCTGTAAAACTGTGAATATAGAGCCTGTACACTTTATCATCTACCTCACTTCTGTATTTTCCGGCCGTGATTTCGAGGCAAACGTCGTCACGATACCATGCGATATCTGGGGCAAGTTCACCTGTGATTACACACTCCAACACAGCAGTGTTGCCCTCAGAACAGGAGATGTTCACTAATTCGCTGACCACATGAGGAGCTTCACCAACCACATCAAAGGAGAAAGTAAATTTGTGTTTGACAGTCTGAGAGGCCCCTTCATCGCCTGGCACATCTGAGGTTTTCTCCGTAAAAGCTTGAGGTTTTTCTTCACTGAGTTCCTCTGTCATGTCAGGGAGAGGAGTGGCAGCGGTAATTCTGATTTCTACAGTTGAGGAGCCAAAAGATTCATCCGAGCAGAGACGTCTGTGGGTCACCGCCTGAGGCACCTGTAGTGTTGCCTTTCCTGAATCCATGTAGGTCTTAAGTTCTGCTTCCATCGCACTCTCCTGGTTTTCCTCACCCTTCTCTGGCTCCTCTGTAACTACCACCTCCTGTGCGGCCACCGACTTTCTCGCCACTTTTTTGTCTGAGATCTCAAGAGTGCCGCTGCAGATGGATTTGCCGTTTTTATTGGTTATGACACAGTCATATGTCCCCTTGTGGTCTGTTGTTGGATAAAAGACAGTGAGCTTTGATTTGTTAGATTTGCTCATGATATCATAGTCAGGGTTGTCAGCTATTGGGTGGCCATCTTTGAGCCAAGTGACTGTGGGTACAGGGTCACCCTGGAATTGGCAGGTAAACTCTGACATCTCACCGATTTTTGCTTTGACTGACGATATTTCCTTCACGAATAGTGGACGGGAGCCTCCAGCACTTGTATCCCCTTGTTTCATCCTGTTCGACTCTTGAGTTTTGTAAACTCCTTCTCTCAAATTTGACTCCTCTCGGGCTCTCCTTTCATCCTTTTTTATAGCTCCAAGCTCAAGGCTTTCTACACTCATTTCACCCTCCTGTTTTGACCTTTTTGGATCGCCACTTATTTCCTCTCTCCTCATACCTGCAAAATCCTTCTGTTGTCTCCATTCGCTGCTCTCTCTGGTTGGTCCCATCTCCTCTCTCGTCCCTCTCTCCTCTCTTACGTCTGACTGGAAGCGTTGGTAGCTGGATTTATCTGCAGCCATTGCATAGTCCTCCCTGCTCTGTCTCCTCTCTGCCTCTCTTTTCAGATTGTGTGGTAAACCAGCATGTGTAGGAGAATGCCTTGTAATTGAAGAAGGCTCACAAGGAGGAGATGGTTCATACCCAGCGGCATGTTGAAGAGGTGAAGGTTTTTCTGTTGATATGGCTCCACGAGCAAGAGTTGGAAGCTCACTGGGATGGGTTTCGTGAGAAATGCCACCACGATGAAGTTCACTATCTAATGCTGGAACTTGGGACTCAAACAGCAACCCTGAGCCAGGCTGTTTGATTGATTGATTACCCAAAGCCCACTCAGAGTCCAGTTCAGCTACTTCATCTTGTTCGACACCATCTTGTTGCCATTTCAGGATCCGCTGAGCCAGTGCTTCCTCCTCACTTACAAAGTACTCACTGTCCCTCTGCAACCTGGTCTCACGGCCCTCTGTTGGAAGCTCGCGAGCAGGTGGCCACTGCAGGCTATCACCCTGCTGATCTTGGAAACAAGCAGGAACCGACTCGCTCAAAAGAAACTTCTCTTTGGCGTTCTTTCCCAGTGAAGTCTTCTTGCTACGGACCACTTCAGGTTGCGATTCCAAAGCAGATGCCTCTGCAACATTTAATCCAACCTCAGTGGTTTTCTCTGCCTGGATCTGGGAGTAACCCTCTACCCATTCAGACTCTGGCTTCACAGCTTGCTCTTGTTCCATCTGAACATTTTGTTGCCATTTCATGATCCGCTGAGTCAAGGCCTCCTCTTCACTGACAAACTTCTCACTTTCATTCTTCAGCTCAGAGAGGTTCTCCCTTGACAGCTGGAGCTCACGTTCTTCTCCTGTCTTCTCAAACAACATCTTCTCTGCTCTGGCTTTTGCTCTAGGCGATGACTCAGCTTCCACTTCTGCTGCTCTTGCTTTTAGTCTGGGGGATTTTTGTGCCAGCATGAGTGATGCTTCAGTTTCCAAATCTCCTGGTCTGGCTTTTGTTCTGGGCTTAGGCAAAAGGGCAGATGTTTCGCCCTCTTCGACTCTACCTTTTACTTTAGGTGACTTTGGTGTTGAAATGGTAGCATGGTCTACAGCTACCCTTTTCTCCACCACTTCGTGCTGGGTGCAAATGTGCCCCTCAGGCTCAATGTACTGTGTCTCTGTTGGCAAAGGCAGATCAGTTTCCTCCTCTTCTGACATTCGCATACCATGCTGCCATTTCCTGATCCGCAGGGCCAGGAGTTTTTCCTCACACTGCATCCGTTCAGCTTCCAGGCTCTTCTCATACTGATCCCTCAAAGACTCCCCTTCACACTCCTCTTGGTGTTGCACGACTGTTTCTGGTGTTACAGTTTCACTAAGGAACCTCTCTTTGGTAGATTGCCTTAGCCTGGGTGACTTTCCCAGTCTGTCCTCTTCCCTGGCTTTTGTTCTAGGTGAATACTCCACTTCCACTTCTGCTCCTCTAGCTTTTATTATGGGGGATGTTTGTGGTGGCTCAACTTTAATTTCTTCTAATTTGGCTTCCACTGTGGCTGACGTTTTAAGCAAGGAGGTGGACATTTTCATTTCTTCTCCTCTGGCTTTTACTTGAGGTGATTTGGGTGTTGACACCCTTGCACCTTCAGGATCTACCAACCTTGCTTTCATTCTGGGTGATTTATGGAAAGATGAAGGCATGGCCTCAGTTTCTGCAGTTGCTCTTTCCTCCGTCACTTCCTGCTCCACAGGCTCCATGTACTGCATCTCTGCTGGCATGGGCAGCTCAGTTTCAGGGTGAAATATCTCCTCTTCTGACATCCTACTTCCTTGCTGCCATTTCCTGATTCGCAAGGCAAGAAGTTTTTCCTCACACTGTATTCGTTCAGCATCAATGCTTTTCTCATACTGAGCCCTCAAAGACTTGCCTTCACTCTCTTCAAATGGAGCATCGGTTTCTGTTGTTGCCATGTCTTCTGGTGTTAACTTCTCCCTGACGTTCCCTTGAGCAGGCCTAATTCGACCAGAGTCCTTGCTTTCAGTGTACGTTGCAGTTTCTGGGTATGCTAATGTTTCAGAGTACAGGACTTCAGGGTGACGCAGCCCGTCCTCCACCTTTGTAGACTCCACGTTTTGGTCAGCGAGCACACTGTGACGTTCACTTACCATTTGGTTGATTCTATCATCTGCCCGAGACTCAACAAAACTTTCAACCTTTTTATCCCCCAGGGTCTCTGAATACGTTTCACCTGATTTCCTTTCTGTCTGTGGCACCACTGTATCAACCAAATCGCCTCTCATGATCTGAATGGCCCTGGTTCTGGACTGAGGCTCAAATGAATGCCTCATACGACGCTGAGAGTGCTCCCTGTTTGAGCTTTTACCTTGAAACTCTCGATGACTCTCCCCCAAATCGAAGGGTCGATTGAATTGCTGGACATCGGGCAAAGAGGCAGGCTTGACCCTGAGCCTCTCTACATATTCGGCATAGCTCGACTCGCTGGCAACTGATTCTGACTCGAACTCAGAGGACGACATGGTGGAGATAGAAAGCCTCTTCTTCTGTTTGACAGCTTTTTGGAGTGTGGTAAGTTTTGTTCTTACCTCGTTGTGAAGGCTCTCAGTGTCACTGAACCTATCGCTGTATCTGTCGCTGCACCTGTCGCTAAACTTGTCACTGAACCTTCCACCGGTGCGCCGGTCGCAGTAGATATCACTGAATCTGTCGTTAAAGCGCTCGGACCTGTCGAACATGGCAGGAGGGGATGGGGCGCGCTCAGAGGCAGTCTCCAAACGTTTGGACTCTTTCTCTGTCTCTTTTTCTTTCGCATGGGAATCGGCCCTGAAGTAAACAGTACGCACCAAAGAGTTCTTAGATCGAGATCTTCCTTGATGAACTTTGGACATCTTGTCAAACGGGGACCCAACACACCTGAGGTCGACCCTAAACTTCCTCTCTTTCCTCTGCTCTGCCATGGTGTCTATGCTTTCGTGGGCTTTGGCAGAGCGTTTAACAAAACCCAGGTAGTTAGCGGACTGCTCTTCCCTTAGTGACACCAAAAGTGATGCTGTGGACTCGGCAGAACCCTCCGTGTTTATCGCCATGACTTTATAACTGCCGGAGTCCTTCTCTTTGATACAATCAATAACCAGACTGGTAGTGTGCATGTGCATTTTGCTGTCTGTACACATCCTACGTCTACGCTCTTTAGGAATAGATTTATTGTTATGAAACCAAAGGATAGTTGGTTGAGGACTTGCAACCAGTTTACACTTTAACTCCACTGGTTCTCCTTCGAGAACTGATTGGAACTTTAGTTTCTTGGTGAAAGAAGGTTTGATGTTCTCCGTCCACGAGCTGATGGACGAGGTTCTGCTGGAGCAGCGATTGGCCGACACCAGGCCGTGATCGGGGAAGTCCTCGGTGTCGGAGAAGGCTCCTCTCAGCTGTCGAGTGCCGGTGAGTTCTGCTGCACTGCTTTGCGGCGTTCCTTCTTTGCTTTCATGATAAAACAGCTCTGTGAACAGAAACGGACAACGGTCAGCACAACACAACGTCCAGGGGTTAAAAACAAGAGAGAAAAGGATTTGAATGAATCATTAATGGAAATATTAAATGCATGCTGGGAGTCACAATGCCATAAGAAATAATTTCACTCACCATATTTGTTCGAATAAACGCAAGACTTGGTTCTTTTTATTAGAAACCTTCAGGAAGTTTTGATCCTTCGTCTGTGGAAATTTCTTCAAAACATAAATTATTTTATTATCATTAAAAAAAGCATAATGTTTCCCAGATGGGCTGCTTACATTCGCCTGTTTTATTTTATTGATAATTGCTTTGGCTTTACACTAGAATATCCCTTACCTGACTTGCAGACAGGAGAATAAACGCCCTTTCTAATCCTTAAAACTTAAGAGGAAATAAATGATGCATCAACGAGAGGAAAAGCTCTCCAAAACATATCTCGTATTCCAAAACAAATGAAGCTGTACA
Source organism: Sander vitreus (assembly GCF_031162955.1). NCBI lineage: Eukaryota > Metazoa > Chordata > Actinopteri > Perciformes > Percidae > Sander > Sander vitreus. The sequence goes on from NC_135865.1 coordinate 32,220,827, forward strand.
ATTGGGTGAGAAGGCGTTTATTCGAACTAATATAGTTTACTGGTGTTATTTAGTGCAAACCACAGGAATGACATCCCACTATCTGCAAGCCAGGCTAAGAAATATTTTGCAGGAGGAAGGTATCAGTTTCAGATGCAGTGAACCTCCATATCTTTTAAAGGGCATTTCATATCCGGAAGCTTTAAAAGATACACATCCTGCGCCTTTTCTGGGAAAAGATCAGAAGAAAACCTTCATGCCAAAAAATGAAATTGAACTTTCGGATGCAAACCGTGTCAAAAACTGGTACAAGCAAGTTTTTATCAGTGTTGCCTGGGGGAAACCATGAAATATGATCAGAACAAGAGCATGGAGAATAATACAGACCGTAGGAATTTCTTTTAACAAGACACTTAAAGGTGCAGTAGGTAAGACTTATAAAACTACCTTTCTGCCATATTTGCTGAAACTGACCCTATGTTCCAGTAGAACTACATGAAGCAGGTCATTAAAATAATCAGCTCCTCTGGCTCCACCTACAGCCTGTAGTGAGATTTGCAAAAATCCACCGCTCCCTGTTCAGATGCACCAATCAGGGCCAGGGGGCGTGTCTAACTGTTCAGATGCACCAATCATGGCCAGGGGAGTATCTAACTGTTCATTTACACCAATCAGGGCCAGGGGGGGTGTCTATCTGCATGTCAATCACTGCTCAGGCACACGCATTCATTCTCCCTTGTGGGGGGAGGGGCTTAGGAAACTGTTTGGGGCTTCAGTGGAAAGAGGGGAGGGACTGAGAAGTTGTCGATGTTCAAATGTTTTGGCTAAGTCCTGGATCTTCACAATCCTACCTACAGCACCTTTAATGATGACATGCTACCGTGGAAATTCAAATATCACTTCTTATTAATGGGACAGTTCAACATCACGACATATTTACAAACTCTAAAAGCAGTCTGTGGATGCAGGTCAACTATAATCCACATCTTTTTTTGAATGAAACATGCACACCCACACATCTGTTGTTTTCTAAACTTTCTCAACAGCTTCTCCACCTTCAACGAGTCAAAGCTTGCATCAAAGTTACCTGCTGACAGACTGCTTTTGAAATGTAAAACAATCAAATCAAACATAAAAGCTGGTTAAACTGTCCCTTTTTTCACCGTGCCGAATTCTTCTGTGTGATAATTTGTTTGTTTTTACACACGGTGACCTTACCTTTGACTTCTTGCTCAATCTTGGCTTCGATCTGCTCTCTCACGTGAGTCACTGCGAAGAAAAGAGATGACATGAATACGTTGATTGTGTGCAGGAGAGATCTAGGGAGGGCCTTCAAAATCTTTCCTTCACACATTCATTCCCATAAAGAGGAACTGGATTCACACCTCGCTCAGTTTTTCATTGCTGGACTCTTAACGCATTCACCTTCTGTGTTTTGGCTCCATCAAAGATGATCCAATACTTCAGGAAACTTTTAATAAAGAATGAATTGTCTTTCTTATGACACACGCAGTGATAATGCATTACACAGGTTTGTACGACAGGTTTGCATTTTCACTTAAAGGCTCTGACACACCAACCCGGCGGCCGACCATCGGCAGAAAAGCCAGTCGGACTGATCATCTCCCGTCGGTCCAAAAAGTGCTTCGGAACACACCGAAGAGACGCCGACTTGAGCGTACGTTCTGCGCGTGCGTAGACGTAATACATCTCCATGACAGTAGGCGGCGCGAATCTGTATTGTCGCCAAAAAAATGAACACTGGAAATGATGAACGCGTCACGTGGGTCTGGCTGCTCCCCGACCATCATGGCGTCTCGTTCAGAATACGATCTCATATTGGACTGAAATAGTTCAGTGAAACGTGTTTCTGAAAACATTTGAAGAGAGAAACAGGCCGTGCAGTTGCTGAAAGGTCAGTTTGAAAGATTTTCGTCAGATTTTGAGAGGCGTTCGTCACGCTCACCCCGCTCGTCGTTTCCGGTAAGTGTTTTGAGTCCGACTGCCCACTGGCTGATTCAACAAGTCAAATCGGCCCAAATGAAGGCCGACGGCTCCCCCGACTGACGACGGCACGGAGCACATGGAACAGACTCGAGTCGCCAACCTCGCCAGACTGTCAGAAGGCCGATAATCGGGTTGGTGTGTCAGGGCCTTAAGAGCGATGAGTTGACGTAGCAAAATGACTGGAGCCAAACACATCACAAGTCTGTGACTCATCCTGGGATTTAATCTGTATTTCTGTAGACTTTGAAAAAGACTGAGGCATGTCTTGGATAGCAAAGGTGCAACTCTTATTTATTCTTCTATTTATGCATATCATAATTTTGCTAAAGGTACCATTGTTCTGTACATATGATACTTTCATAACATTTGCTTTTAGGTCTTAGTACAACTAGATGCAAAAGTGGTATGTAATGTACTGCAATTAAAATCAATCAAACAATGCAAACGCACATCTGTAAGAAAAAGATGAAGGATCGCAACAACAGAAAAAGTAACACGGACATTTAATAACACCAGAATCACACAGAGAAGGGTTTGAGTTTCCTGGAGGATGGAGGGACACAGGAAGTTATACATGTGAGTTTCATGCATTTTCCAGAATTTTCACAGAGCTGAGAGGAGAGCGGGAGAGGAGAGATGAGGGTGAGGAGGGTGGAGAGAGGAGTTGGTTCCTGTGGGGAGTGATGAGGAAGGTGGAGGTGAGGTGATAATCCCAGGCTTCAAACAAACTGGTGAGGTTAGTCAAGTCTGAAGGAGGGATGTCCCGAAATATTTATTTATATGGCTTTGGGGGAGCGATCACGGAAGGCTTGTATCATGTGGATGTGGATGCGCCGACAGTGTGGCTGTCATTCCTTAGAATTCCTCATGGGGGCGACAGAAACTACGCAGTTTTTTTTTCTTTTTTCGGCATTTTAGGCTGTTATTTGTATAGGACAGCTTAGACCTGAAAGGGGAGAGAGGGGGGGGAATGACATGCAGCAAAGGGCCGCAGGTCGGAGTCAAACCCGCGGCCGCTGCGTCGAGGAGTAAACTTCTATATATGGGCGCACGCTCTACCAGGTGAGCTACCCGGGCGACCTAATGTTAACATTAACCTGGTGCATTATAGAACATGTGTGAGGGTTGCTTCTTGCTTGTTCAATTTACAGAAGTTCTCTGAGAATCTCTTTTATATACTTTCTTAAAAAGTATCGGTTCAGGCACCGTTTAGGCACCAGCACCGTTTTAAAAGTACCGGTTTACCACCGGTGTCAGAAAAAACCCAAACGATACCAAACCCTATTTAAAGCAGACTTTAAATGGACCCGGTTCTAATTCTGCGGACTGGTTTCGGGACATCCCTTGAAGAGTTCTGTCCGGAGACGATAAAGAGAAATTCGAGGAGGGTGAATGAATTAATCTCGCAGGAAGAGAAATGGGAGACCTGGCTGCAGCCGACAGATCCCGACGTTACCTTCGTCTCCTTCTTCTTGCTGGGTGACGGTGAGGGTGGCCGAGCACGCGGCCTCTCCGGCGCTGTTAACGGCGCGGCAGGTGTACTGGCCTGCGTGCTCGAGGAAAGCGTCCACGATGATGAGCACGGCGGCGTTGGTCACCTCGTCGAAGTGAAACACCACGTTCTTGGTGGGCTGGACCGGCTGACGGTTGTGGAACCAGCTGATGTCTGGCTTCGGCATGCTGGACACGCAGGCGTGGAAGCGGACCACCTCCCCGTGTTGCACCGTGCAGCTCGTGATTGGCTGGATGAAAAGGGGCTTTTGGCCAGAGGACGGTTTCTTTAAAGAGGCGAGGCTGGTGGAGACATGCCATTGAGACTCAGCGGGACTGTCTGCAGTTTGTTTTCGCCCTGAAAGGAAGCACGCCATTGACTTTATGTGTTTGATTTCATTTATAGTAGTAGTAGTAGTAGTAGTATAACTTCGTCGTCCCCGTGGGGCAGTTGGGTTTGCAGAACAGTCGCAAGGCCCTTCGTGACAGGACATCAGACATATACAAACAAATAGTCCCTACATCAGACACCGACATACATAACATGAAGAACATACATCACACTATACACTACACACACACTACACTATACACTACACACACACACACTACACTATACACTACACACACATACACACACTATACACTACACACACACACACTACACTATACACTACACACACACTATACACACACTATACACTACACACACACACTCTACCACACACACACACACACACACACTCTACTACACACACACACACACACACACACACACACACTATACACTACACACACACACTACACTATACACTACACACACATACACACACTATACACTACACACACACTACACACACACACACACTACACTATACACTACACACACATACACACTACACTATACACTACACACACATACACACACTATACACTACACACACATACACACACTATACACTACACACACACACACACACACACTATACACTACACACACACTACACTATACACTACACACACATACACACACTATACACTACACACACACTATACACTATACACTACACACACACTATACACTATACACACACTATACACACACACTCTACCACACACACACACACACTCTCCTACACACACACACACACACACACTGTACTATACACTACACACACACACACACACTATACACTACACACACACACACACACACACTATACACTACACACACACACACACTATACACTACACACACACTATACACTATACACACACTATACACACACACTCTACCACACACACACACACTCTACTACACACACACACACACACACACTGTACTACTACACACACACACACTTTTCTGTTGTTTTTGTCAACATTTGTCGCTTCACAGGTGTGTCCGTTAACCCAACGCAGCGAGTGTTTGTGTGAGTGTCAGTTTGTAACTGTATCTCAGGTAACAACATATGAAACCATGTGCCTTTGGCTTCAGTTATTCACCTTTACAGCCTTTACTGTCTTTTTACGTAAAGTACACAGTGCTGGGGGGGGGCCAAACTTACCGTCCAGAGTGAGCGTGGCGGAGCAGGACACCCTGCCAGCGTTGTTGGTGGCCACGCAGCTGTACTCGCCCTCGTCCTCTGGGTAAACCCTGGAGATCTCCAGCTGGCAGCTGTCGTCAAACTGAGACATCCGGAAGAAGTCTGATTGCTTGATCTCCTTCTCCTTGTGGAACCAGCTGAGCTTCACATCTGGACACAAGGCAACAACGTGAAGGGGTTGGTCAAAAACACAACGGAAGAAAGACGTAGTAGCCGTGGAGACACACATGGGCGTAGATTTCGGGGGGGGGGGGGGGGGGGGTGGTGTGCAGCGCTAGATTTGTCACTCGCAAAAAGTATGAATGACCTACTCCCCAAAAGAGGTTAAAATAACTTGAAAATCGACAAAAAACTTCGACAATAACATCGGAAATTTCCCAAAATATTCCCACTCATTTATTTTATTATTATTTATTTCAAAATATTCCCACTTTTCTTTAAAAAATATTACGACTTTTTTTCTTAAAATATTTTGTATTTTTTTCTTAAAATATTTTGACTTTTTTTCTTAAAATATTTAGACTTTTTTTCTTAAAATATTTTGACTTTTTTTCTTAAAATATTTTGTATTTTTTTCTTAAAATATTTTGACTTTTTTTCTTAAAATATTTCGTATTTTTTTCTTAAAATATTTCGACTTTTTTTCTTAAATTATTTCGACTTTTTTTCTTAAAATATTTCGTATTTTTTCCTGAAAATATTTAGACTTTTTTTCTTAAAATATTTCGACTTTTTTCTTAAAATATTTTGACTTTTTTTCTTAAAATATTTTGTATTTTTTTCTTAAAATATTTAGACTTTTTTTCTTAGAATATTTTGTATTTTTTTCTTAAAATATTTTGTATTTTTTTCTTAAAATATTTCGACTTTTTTTCTTAAAATATTTCGTATTTTTTTCTTAAAATATTTCGACTTTTTTTCTTAAAATATTTTGTATTTTTTTCTTAAAATATTTCGACTTTTTTTCTTAAAATATTTCGACTTTTTTTCTTAAAATATTTTGTATTTTTTTCTTAAAATATTTCGACTTTTTTTCTTAAAATATTTTGTATTTTTTTCTTAAAATATTACGTCTAAAAATCCAAAATAAAAAAGAATTGATAAAAAATTGGCACAATTGACAAAAACTATTATTGGATGTAGCAGCTCGGCGTGGGAGGGGCGTGGTCTTACCGTCTCCGCGGACGCGGCACTGGAAGCGAGCTGGTTCTCCCTCGCGGGCCGAGACGCTGGCGATGGGCGAGATGACGACCGGGGGGGCGACGGTCGCAGACGAGTCGGGAGAAACCACCTCCGACACTGAAACACACACAAAGAAACACATACAGACACACACAGACACACACAGACACACACACATATACAGACACACATATACAGACACACACACACACACACACACACACACACACACATATACAGACACACACACGTTAGCTTCATGCAGTGCTGGAATGTAACTGAGTACATTTACTCCAGTACTGTACTTCAGTCCAAATGTTGAGGTACTTATACTTTACTTGAGTCTTTTCTTTTCATGCCACTTTCTACTTCTACTCCGCTAGTTACTAGTTACTTTAGTTACTAGTTACTTTAGTTACTCCGCTACATTCATCTGTTCCAGCTTTAGTTACTAGTTACTTTAGTTACTAGTTACTTTAGTTACTAGTTACATGTAGTTTATAAATCTGATGTTTTATTCTAAAGTAAACTAGCCGACAATATAACGACTACAAGACCAGCTGAGATGATAAGGAAAGAAGGAAAGAAGGAGAGACAGAAAGGAGAGACAGAAAGGAGAGACAGAAAGGAGAGAAAGAAAGGAGAGACAGAAAGGAGAGACAGAAAGGAGGAGAGACAGAAAGGAGAGACTGAAAGAAGAAGAGACAGAAAGGAGAGACAGAAAGGAGAGACAGAAAGGAGAGACAGAAAGGAGAGAAAGAAAGGAGGAGAGACAGAAAGGAGAGACAGAAGGAGAGACAGAAAGGAGAGACAGAAAGGAGACAGAAAGGAGAGAAAGAAGGAGAGACAGAAAGGAGAGAGAGAGAAAGGAGAGAGACAGAAAGGAGAGAAAGAAAGGAGGAGAGACAGAAAGGAGGAGAGACAGAAAGGAGAGACAGAAAGGAGAGACCGAAAGAACAAGAGACAGAAAGGAGAGACAGAAAGCAGAGACAGAAAGGAGAGACAGAAAGGAGAGACCGAAAGAAGAAGAGACAAAAAGGAGAGACAGAAAGGAGAGACAGAAAGGAGAGACAGAAAGGAGAGACAGAAAGGAGAGACAGAAAGAAGGAGAGACAGAAAGGAGAGACAGAAAGAAGGAGAGACAGAAAGGAGAGACAGAAGGAGAGACAGAAAGGAGAGACAGAAAGAAGGAGAGAAAGAAGGA